>NW_015162497.1:904120-932593 GCF_001447785.1 Gekko japonicus
AATTTGTCTATTTGCTCTTTAACGGGCTTTCAAGCCGCTGGGTGGGCGGGAGCTGGGACATAGGGCCAGGAGCTCACTCCGGCCGCGGTGGAGCTCGAACAGCCAAAGCTGCTTGGCCAGATGTAATGCAGGCTTCACTTACTGCCTGCACCACCGCTCAATGAAGATATACATTGAGTCACTCTTCACAATAACACTGCATAAGACATGGTGGAAATGCTTTCCATTGTCATATTGATATCTATCTGTGTGTGTGTTCAAATCACAACCTGCTCATGGTGACCAGAGGAGTATGAGGTTTTCAAGGCAAGAGGTGAGCAGAGGTGGTTTGCCATTGCCTTCCTCTGTTTTCAAACAGAGAGAAATGTGCACAGAACAGTGCTGGGAACATCTCTTCTGCGATAGGTCATGCAGCAGTTTTGAGATGTGTTACAAATTCCAATTCTCTTTGCAAATGTTCATATGAACTTGGTCCCAGCATCCTGCTAATTGACTTCAAAGAAGAGATGAAGGATTGATGGGTTCGAGGAAAGTAATCAAAGAGGAGTAACGGAGGAATAAAGGAGTCAAAACGTCAAGATTTTGGGGATGGTTAAACCTATCAGAGATGGGCACTGAAGTGTAGTAAAAAAATTGAAAATGTTGCTGAAGTAGATGCCAAATGACCATCAAGAGGGAGTATCACTATGTTATCATTTGTACATGTGTTATCAAAGGAGGTGGAATATCATCCAGATATATGGGAATGCTCCAAAGGTTGAAAACAAAAGGGATTGGATCCAAAAAGTTTTACGGCTGGCACCAATGGAAGGAAATGTCCCATTGACCCCCAAAAATGTGTATCCTGGGAATCACAAGTCCTGCGTGGACAAAAACCATGTGAGATGGGGGTTATAGTCTGGTGGGAAATTGGGTGAGAATGAGTGAAAAAGCTGGTTTGATCCAACACACCATTTTTATATGGAAGCTTTCTCAAATTTTGATAAACCGGTTAAAATGTAAAAGTTTTGTGCTTTAAAGCTGAATCCTTTTCTGGCAGATACTATTTCTAGTTCCTTGAAATTATGTATTGCTTCTACCCCTGATCAGGATTCCCCAGGGTGATCAGATTTTGGGAGCTAAGCAGGGTTGGTCGAGGTTAGTACTTGCATGGAACACCACCATCAGGGTTGTTACATGGAAGTAGACAATGGCAAACGAGCTCTGTTTGTCTTTTGCCTTGGAACCCTAGGGGGATGCCACTAGTTTGCTACAATGTATGTCACTTTCCACCAGCAGCAGCACTTGTAGATTTCTTATTCCCTAATTTTTATTCATTGCTATGTATAACTTGATTTGTGATAGACTTAATTATTCAGTTGTTTGTCTTTATCTTAAATCTGAAAAAAATACTTCCATAAAAAAGAGAAAATATGGGATTGAAACAACCACATTAGTTCAAGAGATTCAAGGGGTTAAGTTTTAGTTCTCAGAAAATGTTATTTCTAGTCTCATGAAAGGTAACAAGGTGTTTTGAACATAACAGTATTTCCAGGTATCTGTGTGATATATGCCCACTTTTCAGAGAGGGAGAGCATAAATTCAAGTGGACTGGATCAAACCACTGGGTCTCATCTAAGACTGTCCCTAGACATTCATTGCTGGAGAAATGAGAGCATAGTGTGTTTGGGCCAGACAAAAAACCTACTGAGAATTATGCTAACTAGATACCCATTCTTTTGGTTCCCACAGAAAACAGTTGCGCAGAGTACAATTATGATTTTGAGAACATTTTTAATATGTGTGTAATTGTTCCTAGACTTCCAAATTTTTGTTGTACAGATTACCTTTATATAAGTACATGAAGAGATCTGAAAATTTAAAGGATTATTTACGTGCTACCTGGGTTCAATCAAGCAACCAATTCACAGCTTGAGTAGCAAGGGGCTTTCCAGGCAAGTGAAAAGCAGAAGTTGTTAGTGCTTTCCTTTGTAGAGTTTTCCTTGGTGACCTTCCGTCCAAATATTGACCTTACTAAGCTTCTCAGATCTGAGAATATTGAGCTATACCATGCCGCCTTTCCTTCTTATTTACATACTCAGGATTATTGATAAATACTAAACTGTGCTGGTAGCAATCCAGCATGTATATCATTTGTTCCTGGCAAAATCATCAACCAAGGGGATAATTTTATTTTGAAATAGCTCTCCTTTATTTCCTTTAGCTCCTCTATGGCTCTGCTCCAATGATGACCAACAAAAATGAAGCAGCTTTCCTCTACAAGATGTTTCCCAGTTGGGCCAATCAGTACATGGGGATTATGAAATTACTGCTTTATTTCAGATGGATTTGGGTGGGGGTGATCTATGTGGATAATGAACATGGGCGGCGATTTGTACAGGAGGTGCTTCCTGTCTTTCCCAAGCATGGTATCTGCTTTGACTTCATAGCAAATTTCCCAACAATGACTTCCTCTAGTTCTTTGTCTGAAATGATGGTAGTAAATGAAGACACAGCAACACTTGTCATGGGAAGTACAGCCAAAGCAGTGGTGGTACATGGCGAAATTCAAACCATAATGACTTTGCGACTATTGGTGAGGGCTGCAGAATTTAATGAAACACCAGTGAAGACAAAAGCCAAAATCTGGATTATGACAGCCCAGATGGATTTTACATCAATTAAAATTCAAAGAAGTTGGGACTTAGACTTCATCCACGGTGCTTTATCCTTTGCAGTTCACTCAAGGGAGATATTAGGATTTTATGAGTTTCTTCAGGCAAGAGACCCTGCCTCTGACAAAGAAGATGGCTTTATTGGGGACTTTTGGAAATATGCTTTTGACTGCTCACCCCTCAGTACCACAGAAACTACGAATGATGAAGAAATCTGCACTGGGGCAGAGAAGCTGGAGAGTCTTCCTGGGTCTGTCTTTGAAATGACCATGACCGGCCACAGCTACAGCATCTACACAGCTGTCTATGTGGTGGCACATGCATTACATGCCATGTGTTCATCCATGCTCAAACACAAAGCACTGGCAGATGGAGGGAGAAAAAAGCTGCTGAGAAAACAGCCATGGCAGGTAATGCCTAGAAGGCACTTAAATGCAGGGGTGCTCACCAGATCTGGTGATCAGATAGACAGAATTAGTGAATAAGAGACTCTGAGAATTGGTGAACAAGAGACTTCAAAACTTCTGGTGTTCTGGCCCCACTGCTGGACCTCCTGAGGGCACCTGGTATTTTTGGTTGATGTGTGACACAGAGTGTTAGACTGGATGGGCCACTGGCCTGATCCAACATGGCTTCTCTTATGTTCTTATGTCTGGTGCAGTGATGCTCTGCATTCTTGGTGCTTGGGGGACAAGAGTGGGTGGGCTCCTGGAGTTTTGGCCCTGCTGATGGACCTCCTGAGGGCACCTGGGTTTTGTCCAGTGTTTCCTCTAAGTGCAAGGTAGCTCACAGTTTTTTAGCCTCCGGCTCATACATTTTTGTCTTAATTCAGGAAAGATGCTTCCAGAGCAAACTAATTTATGCAGTAGCCAAATTGCTCACTCATAGCTTTAATGCCAGTCGCTCACAAAGGAGCATCCCGGGATGTGATATCAGAGTCATGTGACAGGAAGAGGGGGAGCTGGACCATAACCAACAGACCAAAAGGGCCAAGGACAAGAAATAAAAAACAGTCATCAAGAGGTTCCGGTGATGTCATCAGGGGGCGTGGCCTTATGACACACTTCTGGTGATGTCATCAGGGGGTGTGGCCTTATGACACACTTCCGGTGATGTCAGGGGGTGTGGCATATGCTAATGAGTTATGCTAATGAGCTCCGGCAGCTCTTTTTCTACAAAAAGACCCCTGGTTAAAACCCAAAATAAGACATAACACAGGAATGTGTTTCCTGAAATGATTTTTTTTCTGGATTAAATTTAAAGAAATACTTCATGTATATACTCCCAAAAGTTCCATTTTTTTTAAGTATGAAAGAGTAAGAATTATGCATCTTTAGAAGAGGCTGCTCCCTGTGGTCCATTTGTGAGGCAGATTCTGAAAGTGCCTTCCAGATTCATACATGAGGTAAGTAAGAACAAACACCATGTTTTGAGGTGATTTGGAGCTACAGGAGGGCTTGTGGAGGCAGAATCCCCTCAGTGTGCTGCTATCTGACTTTCTAGTTGCCAGTTAAAAGAAAAAGCAAATCTAGCCCTTTTCCTTTTTATAAGGGAAAATATGTGTAGATGTTTTCATCAGAATACTTATGGAAGAGTGAAGGAGCAGGAAACTTTTGGAACTCCTGCAGCAAGTCGCTTTATGTCATTTCTTGTAAACTCTGTTCTTCCATCACCCTTCCTGAAAACAACAGCCTCCAGCATGGTATGCTTTCCATCGTGAAAACCAACCCAAAGAATTCATTCTTCCTTCCAGCCATACTTTCACCTCTTTGTCCAAAAGCCTCACTGGATCCTTGGCCTATATTCTGCTTCTCCTGTACTTAAAGATTTTTGTTTTGTTTTGAATGGTCTTGCCTTCTCTTTCAGCTTCCCTTTTAATTGGTACCCTTATTTTTTGACAAGTTTTCTCTTCTGAAATCAGATGTGATTATGTCTGGTTCAGAATTAGACATGATATACACAGACAGTACACTTTGTTTGTTTGTTTTGAAGTACCCTTGGTATGCACATTTCCCCACACAAACCTTTACAGTGCCATGCTAAGGAGGTCATCCCATCATCCTATTTAATGGGACTTAGCTAAGGAAAGCATTTTTAGGACCCCACTGTCAGTCTTTGATTTCTTGACACTTGCTTACTGTCAAGTTCGAGTTGCTCTTGTTCCATGGATGCCATTGAACTTCATGGGTCAGGAAGCAGAGGAAACTTGTTATTTACATAAGTCCTCTAGGAATACAAATCATCTGTTACTTCCAAGACTTAAAAACCTGTTTTGATTCTTTGAAATATATTACATTTTGAAACGTTTTGGCTCATTTCTATATATGTACGTTACAGTGGATGTCCAAAATATAGTACTGCCAGTACTCACATGTGAATGTTGAAATCCCAGACATGTTTTGTGAATGTTTAAAAACTCATATGTACACTGAACCTGTTGGCAATCATAGGCAGGATCTGATGATATGCACTTCCCGTTGAAATCAATGATAACTCTAGTGCTCAGTTAACTGCTTACTATCTTCTGGTTTCCATTTTATTTCTTAGGGTTAGGTTTAAAATATGTTTGTTCTTATAAACTGTTGGCAGCAACCCTTTGTGTCTTTTATTATTAATCAATGCTAATGTTCTAGATAAACATGCAGATATTCAAAAGTAAGAAAGTCTAACATTTATAGGATTTTAGATCATCTTCAGAAAATATATATTTATTACATGCTTATAATTTTAAATACTTTCAGTTCTATGTCAAAGATTCTGAGGGCTCTGTTATCTATATCACCAAGCCTGAAGAATGCTGAAGAAGGCAAAACATGACCCTGAACTGAGAAGATTAATAGCCAACGAATAACTAAAATCACTTATGATAATTTGCATTACTGATTTCTGGAACTCTTCTAATGAGTTGTTTGAGTGGTTTATGGGGCATATCCAAAACTCATATTATTAAGGAGTGAGGAGGAAGCCAGGACAGAGCTTAATCAAACATTTTTGAATATTATAATAGAATTTTAACAAACTTCAGTTTGCAAAATTCATGCTGTGGCTGTATTTGAAATCCTATTTTGGCATAATTTTGTGTATTTCAAGGGAACAATAATCCCATTCGCACATTTTGTATATTACAAGGGAACAATAATCCCATAAATACTTTTGTTTCAGTTACTTTGATTAATTTAGAGAATGGAGGCACTGGGACCTCTATCTTGTTTTTAACATAGCTGTTCTTTGAAGAGCTCAGGGTGGTATACATGAAGATAGATTCAGGTGGGTAGTTCTGTTGGTCTGAAGCAGCAGAATAAAGTCTGAGTCCAGTAGCACCTTTAAGACCAACGAAGTTTTATTTTGGGTATATGCACAGATATCTGAAGAAGTGTGCATGAACACGAAAGCTTATACCTTGAATAAAACTTCGTTGGTCTTAAAGGTGGTATACATGGTTTTCCCTTTCTCCATTTTTATCCTTACAACAAACGTATGAGATAGATTTTGGGTTTCTGCTGAGTGATGCGCAAATAACATATGAAGTGTCTGTTGGATCAGATCAGCGACCCATCCAGCATCTAGTTCTAGTTCCATACAGTAGCCCAACGATTGCCCTGGAGGGGCAGCGAACACGGCAAAGTAACCAAATCCTTCCTGTGATTTTACCTCCTAGCACTGGTAATCAGAAATTTAGTGCCTCTGGATGTGGAAGATCTTTTTATTCATCATAGCTAGTAGTCACTGATGGACCAGTCCTCCATGAATCTTTCTCATCTCCACTGTTCCAAGTCAGTGCAACAACATCTATGTTTTCTAGCAGGTGTCATGCTCCTCTCAGTCACAACCAAGTCTAGGGTCAGAGTGAGTACCCCTCCATGACTATTGCAATCTACTGTTATTTATTATATTTAGAAACCTTGTCTCTGTGGTATGACTGTGCAGTAGGGTTGCAAGGTCTCCTCATCACTCCGGCCCCGAGACGTGGAGGAACCCCCACCTGGACCTGAGGGCTGGCAACCCTACTGAGCACACATTTACGATAGTTGAAATCACTTATTTTTTGCAATATTTTCTAACTTAGCTGCTCCCATCCTCTCAATATCTCCATATCATCCGCACAGTTTCAATCATGCTGACAACAGTACACCCCACATTCAAATTACCTTTAGGGACTGGTATGTCCACTTACAATAATTACATGAGGCAGTTATTCCCCTTAAGTCTTCTTGCTTGATTGGCTTTGTGCCCTCTTTAATATACTGAGCAACACCACCCCCAATACATCCTTCCCTCTCTTGGCTGTAGAGTTTATATTCAGGGATAACAAGTATTACATTGATTTTACTCATTCCATCATGTCTTGTACAAGTCCAGGAGTTTTGTACAAATTTGATCATGTGTGCCCTGAGTCTAATGACTGAGGATGGAAAAATGAGAGAGAGCTTGTAGTGGATGAGGACTGTGGCTAAATCCTGTTGCACAGAATACCTGGGCCATATTAAGCAAGAACCTCTGGACACTGGAAGCCTAGCGCGTCACCCGAGGAGGATGCGCAAGAACTTTATCCTTCACTTGCTAGTTTTCCTCAGGCAAGGTAATGGTTTAAGTCAATCACCTGCAAGAACATATATGCGAACCATTTTCCATGGCATAATCCCTATATCTCTGTGTGCCGTATCATTCATATGAATGTAGGCATTGTGCCACAAATCTATGGTGCTGTAGAATTCTCGATTTCCAACAAGAATCTGCATGGAACAGAATTCAATACCCACCGCTGTGTTTGACCAGACACACTCAAGTACATTTTGGAAAAGAAAACTTTCTTGAATTCTTACAATCCAGTACTTGTTTTGGAATAAATATTGTAGTGGAAGTATACATTTTTAAAACTGCCAGCACTTGATGTAAGAGTTGCCCTCTAAGGAATCAACACTTGCCTTCTTCCAGCAAAGGGACAGGGCATTCCATCACTAGAGAGCCATTCTGGAGGCTGAAATATGTGCTCTTTGTATAGCTGCATAATAAATGAAGGTTAATTTAAATCTGAAAACACATTAGGAAATGGAATGGCATCAGAGGGTGCCAGGGAAGGATGCTCACTGTGAGCACTATGAAGACTAAACAAATGAAAGTCCATCAAGCATTGGGGGGGGGGGGAGAATAAGAGAGGTTCCCCCACCCACCCGAGCAAGGGGGGCTTAATGCTTTGTTTTAATCACCACTTTATAGAATGGGTTGCAGTCTTATTAAATCAAGCTTTCCCCCCATGCAGATGTGACACAAAAGAATCATGTGTAAAGGCATCAGGAAATGACAATGAAATCTGTCATTTGATGAAAATTTTTATTTGGCCCTTTATGGCAGCTGCACTGCTGCCTGATTATCCTATAAAAAACAAAGCATACAGTTTTACTGTTCACCGCCCTTATGTATTAAGCCACAAAACAGAGCACACATCATTTCAGGGGTGTCTTAAATTGCATTGGCATGGTGAACCCTTGCAACGTCTGTTGCAGACTTTATGAATTTCCCGACAAATTCAAGGTGCCGTCCTTTGCTGGATATTGATTAAACCTAGCCAATATCCATCTCTTCAAGAATAGAATAATCTACTGTCATTACAGAAATGATGATCATATTGCAGAGAAGGTTAATCAGATGCAGAAGAAATCATATGTGGTCTTTGATAAATTACGGGATACTCTGGGATCAATCATTGCTTCCTTAATATACAAGCCATTGACATTTTCCCCAGTCTCACCTCACGGCCATCCAACACAGAAGATGTCATCACTTTAAGACATTTAACGTTTTTCCTATTTGTCGAATTAAAGATAAACAGCCTCTACCCATAAAGTAGTATTTTATTTGCCCCTTGTCTTTACTCTCCATATTGCAGTTTTCATCCAGTTCATTGACTTTCTGTTAGGTTCACAGGGACAAGCATTTCTGTTAGGTTCACAGGGACAAGCATTTTACCCGTCCCATCCCCATTCTTTGTGCTCTTGACTAATACTTTCATTAATTCCCACCACCAAGGCACCTGGCTCCTTGGCTAATAGTACAGTAGGTGGCCATACCTGTGTTTAGTGGCATTTTCCAGGTACCAAAATATTTTAAGATTACAGGTAACTAAGATTTGTACCTATAATTAATTTGATAATTATTCATAATGTGTAGCAATTTCTAGTTTGTACTGAATTTATCCAAAAATGTATGTATTAGTCCTTCAAATATTCTAAGATTAAATTTGCTGGGTTTTACATTGAGGATTTGGAAAGTATAGCTTTGGACTACACCTTAGCACCATTCTGCTCATCTATATATATAAAAGAAAGTTCCCTCACCGTAAAATCAATGCGCAGACCAAACCGCTGGACCTAAAGACACCAAATTCGGGGAGAGCATAGGTGCTCGCTAAGAAGGGATTTTGAGAAATTCAACCCCTAAGTGGGTCAAAAGGGGGAAAATGTGCTCCCTCCATTGATTCCTAGGTAGCTGCCAGGCAGCTGCCTCTCTGCACCCCCCACTCTCTGATTGGTCAGCTGCAGATCTGTGTTCTGAGGTTAAAAAAAAACAGTTACAGGGGACTTCAGAGAGCTAATGACAGTTGAGGAAATCAGGAGTGGCCAAGAACCACCTGCGAGGTGAAGCAAAGCTGCTGGCCCAGTCTCTGATGGCTTCCAACACACTCCCCCCACCTCCTACACCTAACAGGCGGTTGTCTGTCAGGTGCAGCAGCGGTTGCAGGGTACTTAAAGCCACGAGGGAGCCTGCCCCAGCAGTAACACCTTAGTGATCTTGCCATCCCTGCCTCCACAGTGGCTTCTAATACTCCTCCCCCCTCCCCGTCCTACACTGGACAGGCAGCTGCCTGTCAGGTGCAGGAGAGGTGGTGGAATGCTTACAGTTGCTAGGGAGGTTTGCTCAGCAGGATTGCCTTAGCACTGCTGCTGGCCCAGCCTCCCCGATGCCTTTAAATACAATCCCCCCCAACACCAGACAGGCTGGTGTCTGTCAGGTATAGGAGCAGGGCCAGGGTATGAATGTTTATGGGGAGATAGTAAAGGACATTTCTAGGAGCCTGAAGAAATGTTCACCACATCACCACTCCCTCACACCAACTCCCCCTCTCACCTCTTACTGCCCCCAAGAAAGCTCCTGGCAAACATCGAGCCAGATACACCAACATTACAAGGAGGAGGCAACTTAGGAATGCAGCAAAGACGTTTGCACATAGTACTCTTGCAGTGCACTGAGCTGCACAGGCCAAGTACCAGCAAGATCACCCTCAGGTGCTCAGAACAACAGTCTCCATATGAGCAAAACAATCCAGGAACACAAGTAGAGAGGGCATCACTTTCGTGGAAGGTAGCAGGAGCTGACTTAACAGATGACCGCTTCTTAAATGGACAGTTCTATGTGGCCTGCTCCAGAGAGAGCTCATCAAGCAGCCTGGTGATCCTAGCACCTGAGGGCAGAACCACCAATGTGGTCTAGAGAGAGGTCCTTCGGTAGAGGGGGGGGAAGTATGTATGTCTCACTTCATTTCTTACACTACAATCTTCTCTGTTAGAATTCCTACAACAAATGTCACATTTCAAATTTCACATCATCAGTATTATAACTGGATTTATGGAACTTAAATACCGTAGCAAAGCACAGTTAGCAGACTAGTACTACATAAACAGCGACTTTTCTTTTCCCCCTCCTATAACCCCCAAAACTGTACCCCATGTGTAAAGATTACCAGTCTCAAGGTAGGGCTTGAAGTTCTTCCAAAACTACAGCTAACCTCCAAACTTTAAAGATCAGTTACCCTGGAGAAAATGGAAGCTTTGGAGGGCAGACTCTGTGGCATCACATCCCCAATGAGTTCTCTCCCTTCCTCAAACTCTGCACTCCCCAGGCACTACCCCCAAACCTCCAGGTGTTTCCCTGAGCTGGATTTGGTAACCCTACGTTCAATGGACCCTTAGGAATATGTTGGGATTGAAGTGGGGGAGGGGGTTGCAGGAAGGAGCAACCAGCAAAAAGAGCTCCCCTTCTTTGAGTACATAGTGCAATTGAAAGGGAGGTTGCAATCCATGCCATAGCATCTAGAATGTAGACTTAGTATGATGTTCTTAACATGCATTGGTCATGAATGTTAAACCTTGCTTTTTAAAAAAGAGAGAAAGAAATTGTCGGTGTCCAAAATGTTTTAATATAAGCTAGCCTTGAGGCCTTGGGGAGGAAAGCTTGCTCATTTGTCCTACTCATCTTGTCCTATAGATGAGTTATTTTGTCTTGTAGTTAAACAATTGTGACTAATTTTCTCTTGATATGAGTGTACACTAGTGCAAACAAAACCCACCATATGTTGTGTATAAAAGAGTTATCTTGACTGTAAGTGAACAGGATGACATGTCTATATAAGATTATCTAAAGTAAACACAAAAGTGGATCCTTGTGATCTTTTATCATTTGCTGCAAATCAGCCAAGTGGAAATCTGCTCATTCAAATGGCTCTGTTAGTTCACGTATCTTGAGGTAAAAGAAGGGTATTTTCGAAATGATATAGGGTTGCGAGCTTCCGGTTTATGGCGACACGCTGGCAGACGCACCTCCTGGACCTCCCGGGGGTGCGATCTGTGTGCTAGCGGTTAGGAGGGGGGATGATTGTTTATTATGCCCCCCCCGGAGCCTTTGTGAAAGGCTCCTAGCCATGGGGCTTTTGAAGGGTGGCCTCTTCATCAGCATAATGCTGGGGAATTGAGGCACTCTTCTGCCCTGATGGTCCTGCCGCTATGCGTCCGAATGGAACTAGAGCCGCTGACCGGGACAAGCATCAGAGATCGAGCATTTAAAACGCATTTTGAGCAAGGTCGTATGATCAACAACGAACAGTGAGTTGAGTGAAAGTGAAACACTGGCAATCTTTTAAAAAGCCCCCCCCCCCGAGAATGGCGAGAAAAGCGAGCGGGGGAGGGGCTCCTCCCATACACATGAACTAAAAAGTGATTTAGCAAGGGGGGGATGGAATTACAAGCGTTGAAATCTGTTTTAAGAACCTTACCAAAGTGCGGATAGACGTTGGGCAATTTTCAGAGACTTTAGCAAGTTTTAATAAAAGTAAACAATCCATAAAAATGGCATGGAAAAAAGCGGAGAGAGACAAACAGCCAAAAGTGAAAGCACCGGGGAGTATGAGCCCACGACTGAAAGGGACCACTGAGTTCTCTAAACTTTTGGTGGACTCTTTGCGCCATCTACTGGACCAGATGACTAACATTAATCAGCAGCTCACAACTCTAAATCAGAACTTTGCAACTCAGCAGCTCCAACTGTCTGAAACTACAAAAAAGACGGAGCAAACAGCTGAGAAAGTAAAGGAAATAGATGCCAACTCTAAAACAACTCAAGAAAAAGGTGCAAATGCTGGAAAGGAAGCAAACTTCGGATGAATCTCAACTTTCACAACTGCAAATGGAGAAAGCTAACCTGGTCCTCCAGTTCCAAGGGGTCCCTGAATCTAAAGATGAGAATCTAAAATAACTTTTGAGCGATGCATTAACACCAGTTACAGATTTAAAAGCGGAATACCTTATAAGCAAAATGGATGTGGTCTATAGGGCCTATTCCGTCTATATCAAGAAAAATAATCTGCCTGGGGAGATAGTGGTTAGATTCTCGAAGAGACACATGAGGGATTCTATCCTGAAAGCAACTACAGGAACACCCTTGAAAATTGGAGGCCACACCATCAGGGTTTTTAAAAGACATCCCATTTGAAATAAGGAAGAACAGGAAGAAATACAAAGACTTATTCCTTTTTTTTTTAACAAACAAACAGCATTTCCTACAGATGGTTAACCCCTGAAGGCGTCATTTTCAAACTGCAGGACAAAAAAGAAAAAATTGACTCTGTTTCCAAAGCACATGAGTTCCTGAGATTGCAACTGGGAGAACCAGCTGAGGACGCTAAAGAAGAAGATGACAGCAAATCTAGCGGTGAACTGGACTCTGTGTCTTCCGGCAAGGATTCAGCTTCAGAAAAGGGGGCGGCTGCCCCTAAACGAGAATACCAATCGAGGATTAGAAAAGATAAAGCAAAGTGAAGGCTGAAGGACTCTGAATGGTGCCTTAAAGCATGTGATATAAGTGATGCTCTTGGGGTTTTCTTTAAACAGTTAAAAATGGTTAAAAAGATAAATAATTTAGCTTAATCGACTATGTTGAATGTAATGTAAGCATTTTAGACTAACACTTATATAAGCTGATGTAATGATCTCCTATACTTGGGGTTTTAGTTAGTAGTGGTTTTCTTTCCTTTCTCCATAGATGTAGATGTTCCCTCCCTATTTTTTCGTTGTAGTTTGTAGTTAATAGAAAATGCAATAAAAATCCCCTCGGGGGGGGGGGGCAAAAAACCCCCAGTATAGGGTTGCCAGGTCCTACCTGGCTGCTGGTGGGGGGGACTCCCGATTCTTCCTATAGTTCTTCTGACATTCATGTGAAGCGAAGCCAGCATGGCCACGGTGGATTTAGCCCACCGAAATCGGGGGATCCCCTGGCTCCACTGGGGGAATGGCAACCCCAAAACAATATGTGAGTGTATTAACACACTGAATTCTCTTGTACAAGATAATCTCCCACCCTCTTCCCTCCTAGCTGCTTTTTAGAGCCAAAAACCGAAAGAATGGTACATCACTTCTGGTCAAGTATTCATGTGACCTTCATACTTTTGTTCCATCTGTAAAAGGATGTCCTGCCCTTTTCCAGTGAAACAAAACTCACCCCTTTTAGTTTGGCATTGCTTTCCTTTGTCTTCTTTGCTTGTCCAAAGCATCTGGTGAGTAAGCATAAACCTCCATGCTAAGGCCTTCATGCTTGAACTGAAATTACCTTCTCATCCATGCCAGCTCCAGTCACACTATATGGTACTGAAAGTCATTTTCCTGCATGTGCTGAAATGGCTTTGGCCTACATCGTGTCCTTTCTTTCAAATTCAGAATAAATGGCTTTTTTGCTGTGTTTGCCAGCAGACAGGCTGCGTACTCTCTGCCTGAATTGCTCAGATTGTTTAACCCAAACAATGCTGAATCTCAGAGCTGGATTAACGATCACCATAAATATGATATGGGGCTAAGAAAATGGAGGTCTCTGCTATGATATTATAATCTTATGGGAAGCATAAGCATTTTCTGCTCAGTATGTTGCACTCCATTAAATTTTCCCACAACTCAGAACACTCTGGAAATCTGCCTTTCATTTATTTAAATTATTTCTTCGTACTGAGCCCATTTGAACAATAAGTCCATTTCCCCAGTGGTGGAGGAACATAAAATGTTTGGGATAAGTAATAGCAGACAAAAGGTAGCATTTGAACCAGGAAAGTGTACAGGCTTAAGCTGTGTCTTACCTTTGAAGTAGGGCTGCTCTGAATAGTCTCCCATTGTTCTATTTGGGTTGAATATAGTGATAGGGGAATGATTTTAGAACTATTTCTCAAGAATGCATTTGTGGCAACATTTATTCCTCGTGTTGGATGCCCCTCCTGTATGATTTGTTTCTTCTGATTATTGTTTTCTTTTTCTCCTTGGACTAGTCAGTGATGATGCCATGGTACTGTTAAGCTATCCAATTTAACTGTGTGATGACATCAGTGAGTCCTAAGTCAATCAAGAGCCTTGCTTGCTAGATCAATGCCACGGGTGATCCCAGTCGATGAGGGATCTTGCTGCGAAAAGGCTGGTGTCAGTACATTATGTAGCAAATTCATTTTAGCCAGTCACTAGGGGCAAATAAAGCCAGTTGAAAAGGATAGCAAGAGGTAGGGTTGCCAGGTCTGGGCTGGAAAATACCTGGAGACTTTGGGGGTGGATCCAGGAGAGGGCAGAGTTTGGGGAAGGGAGGGGCCTCAGCATGGTACAATGCCATAGAGTCCACCCTTCAAAGCAGCCATTTTTCTCCAGGGGATCTGATGTCTGTCAGCTGGAGATCAATTGTAAAAGCGGGAGATCCCCAGGCCCCACCTGGAGGCTGGCAACCCTAGCAAGAGGGGACTGTGCAAATGAATAAGAAAATGTTTATGCATGCAGTGGTGAAAAAATGTTGAAAGAGGAAGTCATTATTTATGGGGAAAATGTTTCTAAAAAACAATTTTGGCAAAGCCCTACGACTAACCAAGGGTAGCAGAAGATCCATAACCAATATTGTATTTCCAAATCCTATCAAAGGTTTAGAAGTTGTTTATGCAGTTTAGTCTGTTTCTTTTATTTGCAGAGACAAATGTTCTCGCCACCATTGCCACCTACCTGATACTTGTTTCCAATTTTCTTGGGCTTCCTATTTCCCCCCAAGCCATATGGATATCTGCAATACTTTATTAGACAAGAGAGAGAGAATGAGTGCAGATTTGAAAATGCAACCCTTTTTTAGCAATTCTATTAGCTTCCATTAACAAGATATTTGAAAGCAGCGCAAAATTCTTTAATAAGGTAAAATTGATAGAGCTGCAAGAAGATGGAGAAAAGTATTTGCACAGCCTCTGGGCTTTTTTTAAACATGTCAAATGTTACAGCACTGTTGAGAATATTTTAATGAACACATTGCCCTGAAATACTTGCTGTTTCTCATTCCTTAAAATTCCACTTACAACTTTCTCTGCTATGGCCATGCCATGTCTCTCCTTGAACTTCATTAACGCTCCTTTGATATGAATACAACATCTCTTCCAATATAAGAACATGCTATTGAGGCACAATCGATTAATGGCAACCCCAATAATGTGGTGTTCCAGGCAAGAGATGAGCAGAGCAGAGAGCAGAGCACATTGCCTTCCTCCACCTAGCAACCCCAGTCTTCTTTAGTGGTCTCCTACCCAAGTACTAACCATGGCTGACCCTGCTTAGCCTCCAAATTCTGAAGAGCTCGAGCTAAGCTGGACTATTCAGGCTATTCCAATATAGACATCTTAATGTAACTGAATGGAAAAAATGAGCCCAAAGGAAAATAACCCTCACAGGGGAAAAGTTTTACACTCAATATTGTCAGACACTGGTGGACCGGGGGAGGCTCAGTCTCTCTGGAAAAATTCAGGGGAGGTCCAAGGCCCCCATAGTTTATGCCTATGCTTCCTGTTGAAAGCCGTAATTAAGAGACCCTCCCTTAATATTAAAGTGAATGAATTTCATCCACACGTTTGACTTCAAGTTGGTAAAGGATTCCAAAGTGCAAAGAGGTCTCAGAAGGCATAGGGATGCTATGGAACAGGCACAAAAGCATTTTAAAAACACAGGCCTGTTTGTTTGTGCAAGGACCCATTGAAAATCATTGATCTTGGGCAAATGGAAATTTTAGCAGAAAAGGAAGTTTGCTCCATAGTAGAGTAGACTCTAGTGTGCACAGAACATGTTCATAGTATTCACGCCTCTGTGATTAGCAGTGCCATTCTAAGCAGAGTTACATCCTCCCAAGCCAATCAAAGTCCATGGGCTTAGAAGGGTGTAACTCTGCTTAGGATAACACTGTTAGTGTGTGTGTGTGTGTGTGTGTGTGTGTGTGTGTGTGTGTGTGTGTGTGTGTGTGACTGTATGTGTGAGACAGCAGACAAGCTGCTGATAGTGGGAAGGGGAATGATACACAGCCTAACAGAGGCTGCGGTCACACGCACTAAATAATCCACATTCAATCCACTTTCAGTGCACTTTTCAATGGGATTTTACTGTGTGAACTGTCAAAATCCAGTTGGAAAGTGCACTGAAAGTGGATTATTTAGTGCATATGACTGCAGCCCCAGTGAAGCTGGATCTGTTAACTTGATGAGACTTCAGAAGTCCAGCTAGGACAAACCTTTCCCATCACATTACTAAAAGCAACTAGTATTTGTTTGGAAAAGACTCCAAGCCTAGGAAGGGTACACAATCAGTAGTTTTGTAATATTCTTCCTGTATCTTCTAGATAGTTGTACAAGTTAGTTAACTTACTTTATGTACAGTGCAGAGCAATCATAAATTACAAAACCAATGAAGAGTTAGCATTTGAACCAATAATTCAATAGGGTTCTTCACATAACAGACACAACTTCCTCCAACATGCCTTTATTCTGTGGAATTCACTGCCACAGGATGTTAGCTAGTAGCATTGGTGGCTTTAGAAAAGATATTAGAGAAACCAATGGAAGATACACTCATCCTTGGCTGCCATCTTGGTGGCTAAATGTAGAGTTGCCAGGTCTCCTCGTCACTCCAGTGGGGGGATTTGGGGAGCATTCCAGGGGTGAGCAGGGACGCCCCGAAGCCCCACCACCTAGAGCGACCACCTGCCTATCCACCCCTCTCCCCCCCTGCTATATTTAAAGGGTCCTCCAGCTGATCAGTGGGCCACGTGGTCCCCGCCAATCAGCTGAAGCCCTTTAAATTGAGCAGGAGGGGAGGACGAGGGTTCACTGGGTGAGTGGTCGCTCTTGGGGGGCAGAGCTTCTTCCGCCAGCCAGCTGGCCGAGAGTGGATTGGAGCCCCCAAAAGTGGGGGAGCCTCCTTCCAGAACTGGAGGCTGGCAACCCTAGGTAAATGGAATACTCACTATGTGGAAGAATGCCTATGAATACAAGATGCTGGAGGTGTAATAACAGAGACAGACTTTGGCTTCTCTTACTCTAGTTGGTCACTGTGGGAAATAAGATGCTGGATTTAAAAGTTTCTGATCCAAATGTTTCTTATGTTCTGAAGTGTGCGTTCAAATCTCTTCCACTGAACTAAAAAGTATTTTCCTTTCACTGGACTGTTTCCAAAATATTTAACTCATCTAGAAGTTCTGTATATAGTATTTCACACAATAGAGAGGTGCAGCAAGGGTTGTGGTGGGAACAATACATGAAAACAAAATCTTCCTTTATCCCACTGTTCTTTATATTCAGACATGGTTTGTGGGGGGGCGGGGCGGGTTGTCCAGTAGACTTTACATGCCCTGTGTCACAAGAGTCTCCCGACCCCTCCTCCTCCCTGCTGGATTCCATGTCCACCTCCTCCTTGTCCATTTTTCCCCTGCTCCTAGCCTGGCTTGCTTGAGTCTCAGTCTTGTGGACGGGAAGGGGGTTCTGTCACCTCCCTTCTGCCTTATCTCTCCTGGGTCTCATGGCCACCTCTCTCTCTGGTGTGTGGCTGAATGAACTCCAGGGCAGTCGTCCCTGACCCTCAGCAGCACTCTCTCTCATATCCTTCCTTACTCCCGGCCCCTCCTCCCTGGATCCCCCTGTGACCTTCCTCCCTTAGCCCCGCCCCTCCTTTTAGCTGGAGACAGGGTGGGGCTCAGATGTCCCGACGCCAGGGCACCCTGATCTGGACGGCCCAGGCTAGCTCGATCTTGTCAGATTTTGGAAGCTAACCAGGGTCAGCCCTTGTTAGTATTTGGACAGGAAACCACCAAGAAAGTCCAGGGTCTCAACTCTTAGGCGGTCAATGTCAAACCACCCCTGCGATGACAAACCACTTTTCTTGCCTTGCAAACCCTAATGGTCACCATACGTCAGCTACAACTTGACAGCACTTTGCACCACCAACAGATCTCACATTTCTGTACAAAAACAAGGAAGTCATCCCCGATCTTGAAAGCATCTCCCATTTGCCACGGTTTATGCCTTAAATCTTCATCTACAATAGCTACATCGTGGATCAGTTGCATCTTGATCTGTCCTTGCCTGACCTCTTCATTTTGAAGCTTTTATTATCACATTTGGACTGAGTTGGAAAAAGGCATCTGCCTTTTGAGTGTCAGGCTGTGATTTATTTTCTGTTGGTTGTTTTCAAGCCATAGCAGGTAATGTCCCACTGTGTCATGTACTCTAGATTAACATGACATAACACGGACGCTGCATGATCTACAACAAGCAAATAAGACAATGGAGAGCTGCTTATTCTAAACAATGCCTCCTAATGGACACAGAATCAATATAAAAGAGGGTGGGTTTTGTTTTCAAATAGGATAATTTGTTACAAACGTATGCAGCTGGGTGGCTTGGAAGTCTAAAAAAATGCAATGCAGCTTGGTGACAACTGCAACATTCATGCAAACAGCAAATTCCCAACACTCTTTGAAAGGCAAACCTTTGCAAAAATAATTGATATGACCCGAAGTTGGGTCTGTACCTCTGCATAATTCAGTCCTTCTTGCTGCTGTGTCTTCAAGAGAGAGGAATCGTCAGAGTGCAGTTTGGACTCTCTAAAACCTGTGTGATGTGATCTGCCGTCATCCGGTTCCAACACTGTAGTTGAGTGTCCTGATATCATCATTATCCCTGTTGCAAAATGGAAACCTAAATATACCAGATATGGAGATGCAGGGCAAAGTGAGAAACATTCATGTTCAATGCGCCCATAGAACTGCAGAGTTAGAACTAGCAGTGTGCACTTGGTAGAAACTGAACCGAATAAATACCTGAAAAATACCTTATCGGTATTTGGGGGGTATTTATTCAGCCAAATGCAGATTAGACAATTCGATTCAGCTACCAATATAGCTGGCCCGAATAAAAGTTGATATTATTCAGCTTTTATTCGGGCCAGCTATATCGCTGAGTTGTGCTGCTGCCAGTGTGATGGCATGGCTTGGAGAAGGCATTCCTTTCACTTGTGGAGGTGTGCCACGGCATGCCTCCATGAGTGAAGGCAGAAGGCATTTGACTTCCCTACAGTTGAGAAGTCATGCCGCTAGGGTGGCACACTTTCACCAGTGAAGGGAGAAGGCATTTAACTTCCCTTCACTGGTGGAGGCATGCTGCCACACAACTCCACAAGTGAAGAGAGAAGGCAAGTGCCATTTTCAGTGGTTTATGTTAAAGGGCGATCCCAACCCTTCCCTCAGGTTCCTGGGCTGAGCCAGTATTAAAATGTCCTACTGAGACAGGGTGGGACAGCCGGAGTTCTTCAGGAAAGAAGAAGACAGACCACTAGGGCTGCTCAGTCAGAAAGGCAAAGAAAAAAGGAGGGAGAATCTTGCCTCTGAATGCACATAAAAAAATCCATGTACAGTATACACTTAATTGTTCTTTATATATGCGTTGAGTAGTTCTCAAGTTTACATTTAGCGCTTGTACAGTTGAGTGTGTGATTGAAAGCCCACATTTATCCAGGTACTGGTTCCTGGTTTGGTTTGCAAAGTGAACACAAAAATTTGTACAACTGGGGGGGGGGCAGTAATAAAATAAAATCACTATGGATCCACAAGGGTTAAGCTGACTCAAATATTATAAAAATGCAAAATTTATTCAGGTGTACACATTTTAAAACTTAGACTCATTAAAAATATACCATTCAGACATAAAAAACTCTCAACATTCATACATAGATGGGTTAGTGCTGTGCAACTGAACCAAACGCGTTTCGGCCCCTCAAAGGGCCTTCCTCAGTGGTCACAATTCCAATTACAAATTTGACATACATTCAAAAAAATTTTTTACATAAGATGTACATATACAGGAGAAGGCCAGATGTTGTTTCCTAAGTACTTCGGTATTGTGTGTTATTATTCTATAAGATGGGCCTCCAGTTTAGCCAAATAAAGTCCACCAATAATTCTGGTGTCACAAACTTGTGTGAGTTGAATGTATGTCACTCCATCCTGTGATTTTAAGAGACAGGCTGCTATTCTGATGAGCCAACTTGCTGATAAGGGCTACTCACAGAGAAATTTAAAAAGGGCTTTCTACAAAGCATATAATACAACAAGAACATCTCTATTGACACCCAAAACCCACAACCAAAGTAAAGATAGGATTATTATACCTCTCACATACAACAGTGCTTATAAACCTGTAACAACTATTATTAATAAATATTGGCACCTGTTAGCTAACATACCCAGATGTCGAAAAACCCCCCTGGTGACAGCAAAAAGAGCTAGGAATTTGAAGGACATGCTAGTTAGAAGCAGGGTGAGTGGTGAGCAGGACACAGATAACATGCGTGGGAGTCACATACCAAAAGGCAGTGGGCCTTCTCATCATCTAATCCTTTTAACTGGAGATACCAGGGATTGAACCTGGGATCTTCTGCATGCCAAGCAGATGCTCTACCACTGAGCCACAGCCCTTACCCCTGCCGGTCTGAAGCCTCTAATGTATTAACAGAAGCCAAACGGGATGTCTCACAGGATTAGGAAACAGCTACTGGGAACAAAAGTTATAACAAATCAGATATTGCTCACCGGGGAGGATTCTAGGAATGGGGTGGAGCCCTCAAGGGCAACATCCCAAGATGAAGAAGTGGAAGTCCAGGGAGGCTGCAAGTGACAGTATTTTAACAGTACAAGGTGTCTCCTTTATGCCTGTTTATAGCCACAGAAGACTCAATTGAGCTAGTAAGTGAATATGTAAGCCTACAGTACACTTCCAAGACATGGTTAAAATTCAGCTAGCAGATGCCCAGTATCCCCCCCCCCTTTTTTTTTGACATGCAAAGCATGCTTAGTTAAAAAAAAAAAAGCACTATTGTTTCCCTTCATTGGATAAGAACTTCAGCTGCAGTATAGAAAACTGCTGACAGGATGAGAATTAAAATTCTTCTGATCTTTCAGTGACACCTACAGTCAGAAGCGCACGAGTCTTTTCTGGGGGAGTTTGAATTGCCAGGCTGCCTTGTAAATTGATTCAGTTCTGGAACACTTAATGAATTAAGTCTTTGTTTTATTCTGCGGTCTAAACTTAACCCTTATCAATGGAAACTGTCTACGGAGCAATCGGAGCTGCATCTAATAAAACACAATGCATCGATTTTATGCTGCAAGTGGAGTTTGGTTTCATATGCGATTTTATAGGCTTTTACACATTTTTCTGATTAAAAAAAAAACAACCACGCATACTCACGGACCTGACTTCCAAGGTGCATAGCAGCACAATCACAGATGCAGGTGTCGTCCTCTCAGGCTTGTTATCCTGGAACAACAATCCCTGCCCTCATGGACAAGAAATTCCAGGGCATTTCAACCGCACACGTCTCTATTGACTTTTGGATCACTTACAGATTGCTCTGTGTCTCTACGGTACTCTGCACTCCACTCATCTCTGCCTAGCCGGTCTTATTATTGTATACATAATAGTTTATTTGGGTATGAAAGACAGGTGAATCAGGAGCCCTTAATTTTGCCAGGGGCTGTTGACTGGCTTTCAGTTCACCCCTTGAATGCTTTGCTTCTAAGCTAATTGGATATTGGAGTGCACTAAGGAATTGTTACCCATGGTAACCCATTGTATAAGCAGGCCCAATGATTACAGCAGGCAGAAAGGACGCTTAGATTACAATTGGAGAGATGATAAGCACAGCTGGCGGTACAGCACCCCCCTCCAAAAAAGACTGGCATTGCTATTTGTAGCAGGAGAGAGAGAGAGAAAAGAGGCCCTTTCTTTAGTTATATATTTACAGCAGCCAAAGGCAGCTGGGAGATGGGGGCAGAGGCTCGGGCACGTCTCTGTGTAGGCAAAGTGGAAAAGGAAATGGCTGGGTATTTTATGCATTCAAATACTCTTGGATAGCCTGAGTGCCATACGGTACCCTACATGAAGATTTCAGAAATACTAAAAGAATTGTCGAGCTGTTTTATATCCTCACTGATTTATATATTTAAGCAAACAACATCGCTGTAATTAATCACAGATATTCCGGAACAAAATAACCAGCACCTAGAATAATTTAGAACAGAGTGCATCCATCGCTTCAAGTTATAGTGCTGGCTTAGGCTTGCCAAGTCCCCCTGGGGGGCGGGGAAACCCCCACCCCAGAGGCTCATTCCCCAGTGGCGGTGGATCAGGCCCCAGGGGGAACCCCACCCCGACGTGTGCGTCACCCGGAAGTGACGTGACGCCGCCAGGCATGCTGGGAGTGGGGCCATGGTCATCCGAGGGAAAACTCTATGGCTCCAGCCGTCAGACGGGAGTCCCCCGCTGTGGAGCGACACCGGACTTGGCAACCCTATGCTGGCTACTGGCTTGGTGGTGGTGGAAAGTGTCATCAAGTTGCAGCCAACTCACGGTGACCCCATAGGGTTTTCAAGGCAAGAGATGTTCAGAGGTGGCTTGCCGTTGCCTGCCTCTGTGTAGCACTCCTGCACTTCCTTGGTGGTTTCACCTCCCAGTACTGTCCAGGGCCAACCCTACTTAAGCTTCTGGGATCTGATGAGATTGGCCTAAACTGGGCCATCCTACTGGCTCACCCGGCTTTAAAGGAGTAGTAAAATTAACAGAAGATAGGCTATTAGGTATGATGGTCTTTATTCTCAGCAAAAAGGAATTTGCCTCTGAGTGCCAGCTGCCAGAGGATAGATGGGCGGGAGGATGTTGCCTTCATGTCCTCTTTGTGGGTTTCCCAGAGTACTTGGGTGGCAACTTTGTGAAACAGGATGCTGGAATAGATGAACCCTTGGTTTGTCCCAGCAGGGCTCTTCTGATCTCCTTAACTGGCTGTTGAAGAACACAGCCATTATAATTTGAGCACTCAAAGAATTGTTTTTATTTTGAAATGTCTTAAACAAGGATCAGTAGAGAATAACTAAACGAATGGTCAGGGCATGTCACAGCCATTTATAACTTCAAGGCAAATTCATAAAAATCATTGATTGATACTTGTAACCAACTTTGAAATTTGAAAGGTAGCCAGAGCAACTGGGGGAGGGGGCATAACATCCTAAATAAACAACTACTTCTTATAACACATTGACAATGCGGGTATAATATGTTTGATTGCCATGTGGCTATACAACATCCAGGCACATTTGGCTGCTCTAATTTGGCTTCTGTGTTGCAGTTTGTTTGCTGCTCCTGTAAGGTCATTAAATAGATCTTTTTTTCACTTTTTCAAGTCCTTGAAAACAGATTGGTAAGCTTTCTCCTTCGGGGTGATTTGTAAATTGCTTAGCTGAAGGCTTAAGCTCGTGATGAATATGGCTAGAAAAAGTTTCATCAGAGTTACACTTGGGTGTCATTTTTCATCAGGTTGTTTCAGCCACTCACAGAAATGCAATATGTCAAGCTATATCATTTCCTGGTTTCTAGAAAACATTAACAGATTTTTTAGAAAAAAACATGGTCACCTTCACAGACTTTGGACATTTGTGAAGTTCAAGTAGAAGTGGTGCTTAAAATTCTTCTCCAATTACAAAGAAATTGTGTGTGTGTTTTTTAAAGAAAATCCTTCCATAAGAAAATGACTCGATAGGTGTCCAGCCTTGGTTGGGTAGGCTTAATACTGGAAGCTCCCAAGGCTGATGATAAGAACGTAAGATGGTGATAGATGGTGAGATATTTCCTCCACAGGATGCAGAATAAACTCAGCTTGACAAAGGCGGTTTTGATTTATTTTTATTTTTAGAACTGAGTCCTACCAGATCTACATTGTGTATTATATTTATATGTATTTTTGTTAATTTTGTTGTGCACCATCCTGAGCCCACTTGCGGTGAGGGCAGTATAGAAGCCTAATGAAATAAACAAACTTGAATGGGAAAAGAGATAGGCAGGCTTCTGTTTCTTATAAAGGTAGATCCATATAGATGATGAGTGCTACACAAATATGCAGAAAGATGGAGCGTACCCATTCCTGTTTTATGTATAAAGAACGTTGGAGAAGATTGGCAGCCCTGACAGGAGGTCAGGGTTCCCCACTGTGGTGTCCTCATGGCACCTGCCAATACCCTTCCTGGTGCCTTCCAAGTATTTTTTACAAAGTGGGCAGAGCCACATGGGACTTTTGCCTAGCAGGGCTTCTGATTGGCCTTTGGAGATCTGATTGACTGTGCAGATCTTTAAAAATGTTGTTTTGGCAACAGCTGCCACCACAGCACAAGAATCTTCACTGCATGACTGAAGATAAGCTGTACAATCTGTTCATTTAAATAGACATCCGATGAAACAGAGCTTCTGCCTGAAATGTTCAAGAGTTACTATTCAAGCTATGCATAACCTCACTCCCTGACATTTTGTGGTTACCTCCTCCTGTGAATCCATTCAGTGGCTGCGCCCACCACCCTGTGTTAGAATTCCAAAGGTGCCCACAGGTTCAAAAAGGTTGGGAGCCCCTGAGTAGATGGATAAAGATGTGGGGGTTTTATTCTTTAAAGCAAGACCAGAAGTGTACAATACTAAACACTGTTTGTGTTTAGTATTGTACAGTGATACTATTAGATTTGTTCTAGATTCTATTACCCTTGGCTAGGCTAAAACCAGCCACAACTTCACTCAATCTGAAAGTAATCTCATATTCTGGCTCCGACAACATCAAACACACATACCCTACCATGTCCTGAGTACATATGCTCAGGGCATCAAAACAGACTCATGGAGAGACTAGGAGATTCTGCAGAAAGGTTTGGGTGTGTTTTTTTAACTTAGTACCATTTAAAAGGGGGGAATTGCTGTGTGGTACATGTGCTGTGAGGGGTTTCTGAGCATAGTGGCCATGTGGAGACATAAATACAAAGGACATGGGTGGAGGGGAAAGGGTTAACATTACAGAATGTGAATGAGTCAAGCATTCATTTAACTTATTGTCATGAAGGTCGGAATAACTCATTTATTCACATTCTGTTCTGCTTCCAGGATCTAAGTCCAAGTGAGTGGAGTAAAGCTATCCTTTGATAATACAAGCTGCAGAGTTTTGAGGAGGGAAAAAAGCAACAAAAGAAAATAATTATTTGAGTCTACACAGAGTGTTAAATGAAATTGATAGCATTGAGTAGATGGAAGGGAAATCGGAGGACACGTGGAGAAAGAAAAATGATGGCAGGGAAGTTTCAGGCTTTGGGGGAGAGACAGTTAGCTTGACAGGCATATGCATTTGTAGCTAACAATTGGTGTAGGTATTGTGTGTGTGAGAGAGGGCGATTATAGACTACAGCAGAGACAGATTTCTGAGACTGGGGGGGAAACTGATAGAGTGAGCGGACGTAAGCAAGAGACAAAAGCAATGAAGGAAAGATCATACAATTAGGGCAGAACTTCTGAAAGGAAGATGGAAATGACACTGGCCGATAGAATTCCATAGAGGAGTAGGCCAGTAGCAATTAATAACAGTATGAAAATAAATAAGGACAAATGAAGTGTGAATGTAACTATAGAAAACGAGTTGACATCAGGGCAAATAATTTGAGGGGGGGAGCAAGGAGACAAATTAGCAACTGCATACATTGTAAGCTATGGATGGGAGGTTATTTTTAGTTTAAGCAGTCATAATTTGCTGTGTACCTGAGAAACTTCCTAAACATGCAGAAACTACTCTGTGAATGACCTGTTTCACTGCTTTGCCGATAGGAACTTGGCAATCAAGTACAGTATAAGATTATATGAGCTCTTTCTTAGTGTTCAATTTTCACATATTCTTCTGCTTTTTCTTTAAATTATTTTCATCTGTTCTCATATCATGGGCAGTGTTCACACGCGGAAGATAATGCAGGGGGGGGGAACAAGACTATTTGCTTTGCAGGAATTTGACCCGCATTTGCGTAATCACACAGTCCCTGGGAGCTGTGGGGGCAGCCTGCCACTGCGTGATCACACGCAACCGTGGGTGAGTTGGTGGGGTTTTTTGGCCGCGTATTTTCGGTGCGCTTCAACGAGGGATCAATGATTTGCATCTCCGAACCGAGTGCTCCCTATGCAGTGTGCAATGATGTGCATACCGAAATGGGGGGGGGGAATAACGCCATGGAGTCGGGATGGCCCGATCAGACCATCCCGATGCCATGGAAGTGCGCTGTCATGATCACACTGGGGAAAGTCCATTCCTGGCCCATAGCAAACCCGTTTGCTACTGAGTTTTCCCGGTGTCTTTTTACTCCGCTTCTGCAGCAGAGCAAAACTGGTTGCCGACGGGAGTGGGACGCTTGGCAGATGTTGCCGTGTGATTGTGCCGTTAAAATCCACCCGGCATTCACGCCTATAATGCGGCTAATTCTGCGTGTGATCGCACCCATGCTCAGTCTTTTAGACAATTTTTGAAAGTCATGTTTTTCTGCATGACCGGGGATTCCCCACGTATGTAGAAACCCTTAGCTTATCTGTGGCTAGCTTTGTTTTGCTTCCACCCTGCCCCCCCACAGTTGATATCAGCCACTCATTTTAAGGGCCGTGGTGGCTCAGAGGTTAAGACACTGAGCTGAAGACCAGAAGGTCTGTAGTTCGGCAGTTCGAGACCCAAGTGCTATGTGACAGAGTGAGCTCCCATCTCTGGCCCCAGCTCCTGCCAACCTAGCAGTTTGAAAGCAAGAAATTGCAAGTAGATAAATAGGTACCCCTTCGGTGGGAACGTAACAGTGTTCCATGCGCCTCGGTGTTTAGTCATGCTGGTCACACGACCGTGGAAATGTCTTTGGACAGCACTGGCTCTTTGGCTTGGAAACGGAGATGAGCACCACTCCCTACAGTTGGATTTGACTAGCTTTCAAGCAAGGGAAACCTTCACCTATAGTAATGGAAATAATAATAGCGTATACATAGTACAACTATAAATGAACAGAAAAATGCTACAATGTGTAAACATGTAGACAGATTAACACCGGAATAGTAGAAATTTTGTGAATGTAATCAGAACTATTAGGGTAAAATAAATGTTTGTTTATTAAGCAGAAATAAAACTGTAGAAAATGGTGATGTGGCAGTTTATTGAGTGTACAGCTGATCAAATGGATGTACAAATGCACTTACTGTAGATGCATTTTTATACGTATATATTTAGGCAAGCAGTTCTGTTGTGAGAAAAGTGGGTATTATTATAAAACATGCTGGCACGATATGAAGATCATTAGCCGCAGGATATCAAAAACTTTGGCAAATTCTCTAACTGGTCAGAATCTGCTTTCTCAGCACTTCCGAGAAGTATTCATCACAATAAGTACACTTTTGTTGTCGTTGTTTCTGTTAGAACAAAATTGAACACTTCTTCAGGGCATGACAATACTATTTTTGAATACAGGGAATAGTACACACATCTATATCCTCCTGACTTACAATCTCTGCCAGCCTGTGGCCAATCATATATTACAGATACATCATAGGCAACTGCAGTAAAAACTTTGTTATCCAGCACTCATGGAAATGGAGTTGCTACTTAATCAAATATGCCAGATACTCAGACTTCTTTCTCTGCCCCAGCCCTACCCAGAGGATCCACAGCAACCACCCCCACCACACTGAGACCCCCCTGGTGATAGCCCGCACACCTGGCAGGACCCTTCTGCTTCCCCCAAGCCACAGAGAACTCCCTTGCAGCAGGCAGAGAAACAGGCCAGTTGACTGGGAGCACTACAGCACAGCTGGCACCCAACAGCTTGACCCATGCTGAGCAAGAAGGGGGCATCTGAGGAGAACATCAGCTGGCACCTGCTGTTGCAAGTCTAGCAATGGCCAAAGACAGGCACATGAGCACCCAAAGATGCAGGAGTATGGTGGCTCAAAGGGAGGAGCTTGCCCTCTGGATACTGCAAGAGCATTCTGGATAATCAAGTTCCAGATTACAAAATTTGTGTTGTAATTTAAGAATACACTAAATTGAAAATCCAGAAATAAACCCAAATGTTTGGTATATGTGTTGGGTTATAAGAGAGATGTGAACAAAAACTGTGAGTTGGCCGCCTTTTACTAGCTGGGCCCTATGATCTCATTTCAACTTAGTCTCCCTTCATTGGTCCAATGAGGAAAGTCTGTCTCTGTTGGAGGAAGTCTTTGTTGGTTGGATGAAGACTTGACAGGAGAAAGTTGAGAATTCAGATAAATAGCAATTGCACATTAAAACTTTCTCCTTTTTTGTAGAAGTTTTCAGTATTGCATTTGGTCTAGTAGTGACTGATAGAGAATTAGAATTCTTTG
>NW_015162497.1:932625-952694 GCF_001447785.1 Gekko japonicus
CTTGGCAACGGAGCTGTGACTGAACTCACGTGTAGTGGGACAAATCATTGCTCTGAGTGATGAATTCTGAACCTGCTCCCTCTGGCTGCCGCAGCTCTCTTCTCTCTGTTTTTGAAGTTCATTAGAAAAACTTCTCATTCTATTCATATTCATTAACGGGTTCTCATTTTCTTGTCAAGTGGATTAATGTTGATTCCTTGTGCCAAAGAAGAAACTGAGGAACAATGCAATTAATTTACTTGCCCAAAGTGACACAGCAAATTATTGAGAGGTGGCTATGTCTAGATATTCATCAGAAGATTTTCTCTTACCTTCCCTTAGTTTGAACGAGTCCCTGATAGAGCCGGGCAAGAAATTACGGGTTACCTCCAAGACTCCACCCTTTCTGTGGGCACTGTTCATACGTCAACACAGTGAAACTTATGCATATATCTGTCACCAGTTTTCAATAGAAGTGGTTTTAGTCTTTGTTCCATTACTTTTATTTAAAATTGCATGTAATATTTCACCCAAAAGAAATGGAAATGAAACACTTAGATCTTGCAAGAAAATTGGAGACATCCCCCCACCAAACCTGAGGGGGATCAGTGTTTCTGTCTCAGTCTTGGGTGAAAGCAGGTGTTTCCTGTACAGTAGTGCATTTTGTCTGATGTTACCTGCAAGCACAATCACCCCATCCGTTTATTTATTTATTTATTTATGGCTGGTAAAGACATGCATGAGAACAAATCTATGTACTTTTTCATCTTCACATATTACATAGCAAACCTACACACACTCACATGTGGCTCTTTTTATTAGTACTGGACTCCATACTCCCTTTTCACTTTGTGGGACCTGGAGGGCAACCACAAGAGCTGTCTTTGGTGCCACTGCCGGGGGTCAGAGCATCGGACTAGGGTCTGAGGGACCCAGGTTCCAAGCCCCACTCTGCCATGGATGTTCACTGGGCAACGTTGGGCCAGTCGTGCACTCTCAGCCTAATCTACCCCCACAGGGTTGTTGATGTGATGAGAAAGCGGAGGAGAGGAGAACCATGTCAACCACTTAAGTTTCCGGTCGGGGAGAAAGGTGGGATATAAATGAAATAAATAAAGTGAATGCATTTATAAATCCCCTGGGTTGCTGATCACTATCACCACATTGCTCAGAGTCTCTTTTTATATCTATACGGCTCAGAGTCACCTGTTCCATCACCTCCTCTCTCTCCTTTTCACTATGGATCCACGTTGGGATTTGAAGGATATAGAAGGAGTGAGAAGGAGGCATTCCAAGCTGTTTGATTTTAAAGACCGCTTAAATGTCTCCAGACTACAGAGATCAGTTCCCCTAGAGGAAATGGCAGCTTTAGAGGGCGGGCTCTCTGGCATCACACTCTCAATGAGGTCTCTCCCTTCCGAAAACTCTGCCTTTTTAGGTACTATTTCCAAGTCTCCAGGAATTTCTCAAGTCAGAGTTGGCAACCCTAGCAGTAAATGAACAATGGGAACCACTGGTAAAAGATTTTTACTGCAAATAAGTGTTATTCTACTAAGCACCAAATGAAGTCATTGTAACCTTTGGCCCCTGTTTCAAATATACGGTTTCCAAGTAGACAAAAATATCCTCTGAAATTTCTTCGCATTGTCTTCCTTCATACCATGTATTACTTTAGACAAGATAATCTGTCCTGGAATGCCCCTCTAAGGCATGTAACATCTAATGTGGCTCAAACTTCTTTAAAGGTGAGAAACTAGGTGAATCTGTATCCATAATTGCATATGACCTGCCTGTTAGCTGCTAGTGTCCAGAAATAGTTGATGATTCAAAAAATACATCTCTGCGTTCTTAACAGATACACTGAAAGCCCATGAACTATGCTACCAGTTTAAACAAATAATGAAACAAGTTCTTTCAAGGAAGGCTGGGAATCATTTAATGATTCTATTCAGCATCTTTTCGTAGAGCTAAAACTCCTGTTTGCCTTCAGACTGTTCCATAGTAGAGGATCAAGCTGTTAATTGACACCTGTTGCTTGGACACATGACTCTAATTCTTTAAAAATCTGCATTGATTATCACTTGGTATCGGGCTCAATTCAAAGTACTTTTTTTTTGCATTCAGTTTTTTTTGGGGGAGGGGGTTTCTTTAAAGCTCTAAGTGGTACTCCACAAGAACTCCACAAGAAGCACTTCCTTTTTGAGCTTTAGCATTAGCCAAGGAGTCTTTGTTCAAGTGCTTCCACAACCTGAAATCTGTTGAGAGGCTTCAAAAAGAAGAACCTTTTGAGTGGCAGAACTATGGACCTATCTTCCAAGAGAAGCTATTTGGCTGCTTTCCTTCTATCTCACAGAGGGGAAATTTCTTGTTTAAAAAGATTTTTGTTTCCCATTGCAGGAATTTGGTGCCGTTAATGACAAATCTTCGTTATTTTATCACGTAGTATTATATAGTTTGTTGATTCATTGTATTTTTATTGTAAGTAACCGAGAACAACCTTTGGATTAGTTTCCAAGGTTTCAAATGCCATACATTTAAATACATAATACATTGTGCTTTTTATATTGGCTGTTTTCGTTTTTGTTATAATCTTTGAGTGGTGCCTGAACGGCCTGATAGAAATTATATACATTAATATCAGGAACTGGTTGAGGGTCAGTAAACTGAAGCTAAATCTAGATAAGACAAAGATGCTACCATTGGTCACTAGCCAAGCATGGAGGGATGAGTCAGCTTGTCTTGGATGGGGCTGCACTTCACCTAAAACCTTCACCTAAAGCCCTCTGAAAGTAGCTTGATTGTTGATTCCCAGACAACTGGAACTAGTTTGCATCCCTAGTTATATTCAGCTATTTATATTTATAGGGCAGTTAGTTTCTTCTCACAGTTTTGCAGTTTTCTTCATGAGTGATGCATAACAATAAAACCTATAACACTAGTATAATAACCTCAAGCTGTGTGTATGTATGTGGATGGTTTCAAAAGATACATCAAACAGTAAAAATTGCTTGAATCTTTCTTTTTGAAGCTTTTTGCAAATGTTGCTCAATCAATACACTTTCAACTCAAGGCCAAAACAGTTATCACATGTTCTTTTTGTTGGTTGTATATTTATTCTTACTTTGTTAACTTGCCTCAGCTTCAGTTTTACCTCAGCCTAGTACATGTACCTGTCACTTTCTTCTATATTTCATACATTGTGTGAAAGCTAATGCCATAGTAAACCTGTCATAGCAGGGGCCTGTCAGAGTAAAGCACTTCTGCTATAGGTTTCCTATAGATTTCACTGGGAGAAAGTTAAAGTGGTGCCTGACTTTGGATAGTTTGTGTCCTTTAACTCTGGGATACCATGATACATTGTGTCTGCTACCAACACAACCACCATTCTGGAACTTGGCTGGTTGGGGCTTCTACTAGTTGAGAATACAATGGTTGTTAAAAAAAAAAAAAGGAAAACACACTACAAAGATATAATCTTTTATGTAAGTCAAAAATACTTTCTTATATTTGGACAACAAATTTGTTAAGACAATTTGGTTGACTTCCTAATTTTAATTCATCATGTGCTATGCTACAACAAAGAAAAAAATTCACTGTGGGTTGGATCTTAGTAGCTTTTCTGCTAGCACAAAATGGATAAGGGGGAGGGCCAAACTCACACAGCCTTTTGTCCATGCAAGTCTCACAATCCCTGGCATGGCCTTTTGGAGGGCCCAGGCCCATCTTCCACCATGTATTAAAGGAAAAGCTGGTAGGAGCCAGTCCTATAGCTGTACCATCAATACGTAAGCACTTCTATAACATGCACAATATGAACTTAGTTACCGTCCTCTGAGTTGGCAGTGCAGACAGCACAATAGCAAAGCACTGTACTGCTGCAAGTTACCTTTAGACTAAGCCTCTGCTGTTTGAGACTGTAAGTGCAAATTGTAAAGGCTTCAAGTCCATGCAAAACCATGCATTCTGAAGCCCCTACAGCTATTAAGTCCATGTGTTAATTGCAGTTGTTTATTTCTACTTACATGCAATAATGTGTAGGGTTTTTTACCAGGTGATAAATTCACTGGTTCCTTTTCTGTCCGTTATTTACAGATCCAACACAGTTTATAGTAGCACCTAATAGCATGGATGTCACTGCTGGTGAAAGTATTCTTCTGCCTTGCCAGGTGTCTCATGATCACCCACTAGATATTATGTTTACCTGGTCATTTAATGGACGCCTGATAGACTTTGAAAAAGACGGGGATCACTTTGAAAGAGTTGGAGGGGTAAGTATTAATATTAGTAATCTCACAAAGCTATTCCCAGTGTATTCTGGGGATTTCATTGATGAAACAGATCAAATTTTAAATAACTGTGGGATTTTATATTTATATATTTATTAAATTATGTGCTGCTTTTCTCCCAATGGGAATCCAGAGCAGCTTACAACATCATGCTCCCCTTCTCCATTTCATCTTTACAACAAGCCTGCGAGGTAGGTTACACTGAGAGTGATTGATTGGACCAAAGTTACCCAGCAAGCTTCCATGACAGAGCAGGGATTCAAACCCAGGTCTAACACACTAACCCGTTAAGATCCAAGCTGGAAAAAAAATACAGAAGAGAGAAACTAAAATGATTAAGGGGTTGGGCACCTTTCCTATCCGTAAAGGCTGAAGAGTCTGGGAAAAGAGATGACGGTGGTGGGGTATAGTACAGATTTATAAAAGTATTCACAGAGTAGAGAGAGTGGGAGAGAGATGTTTTTCTCCCTTTCCCAGAATACTAGAATTCAAGGGCATCCAACAAAGCAGTAGATTCAGGATGGACAAAAGGAAATACTTTGTTACGCAAGTAATTAAAATATACAATTCACTGTCAGAGGATGTCACGATGGCCACAGGCATAGACAGTTTTTAAAAAGGATTCAACAGATTCATGGAGGATAGGTCTATCAATGGCTACTCACCGAGAGAGAGTTCCAGATTGGCACACCACCCTCAGCCAGTCCCTTTCCAACTCAAGCTGCAGACCAAAGGGAAACCTGGGGCTCCATGCCCCCTACCCCCCCATGCTGGGCTGGCCCCTCGAAGGCAGGCTACAGGAAGCCTCTTCATAGAATCATAGAATGTTAGAATTGGAAGGGAGGTCATCTAGTCCAACCCCCTGCACACTGCAGGAGCATAGCCAAAAGAAAGCCCCACAACATACCTGAAAGATGGTCGTCCAGCCTCTACTTGAAAACGTCCAGTGAAGGAGCATCCACCACCTCCCAAGGCACTTGATAGCTACCTGGTTTACAGCAAACCTAATGCAGGTCATCCTGCTTGAAGGTTGTCTAGCTGTGATGGCATAATAGGCAATATGAAAGAATTTGCCTCTTTGTCTTTCAGGGCACCTAATTTTAGCTTTACAAGGAATGCTGCCATATAAACACTGAGTTGTAGCAGCTACGCTGCTGCTCCAGGAGCCCATCCCAATCACCATTCATTATTTTCTCCAGCAAGGAAAATGAAGATCTCAGATTTCTTGCATTTGACAAAATGGACCATGGTTCAAAGAATCATGAAACATGTCCAATAAGGCCAAGAAATTTCAGACATTATTAATGGATAGCAACCCATTAAGCTGCATGACAAACTGCCTTTTGAAAAAGTTGAGACATTACAAAAGCAACCTGTGACATGGCATGGAGGAGAAGCTGTTCGAAAGGAACACATGCAAAACTCCATTGAACTAGTGGAAGATTCTTGGGGGAGTCTAAGAAGCTCTTTGTGCCCCAGACCTCATCTGGTTGAACCTGCCCAACAGTATGCAAAATTGTTTGAATCTCTATCTCAAATGCAGTTTAGTCAGAAAAAGAGTTTGGGGCTTATTTGTTTCCCCCCATCTTTCTGTCCCTTATGAGTATGATATTAAGTTGCACTTGCTTGGGGGGGGGGGCACAGCATGGCGGCATGCGGAAGCATAAAGATACTATCATGCCTGCCTTCAGAAGTAAGCTTACTTTGTTTCTTTATAGGTTCATTAAGCCTATAAACACTTTTGTGTTTATATGTATGGAACTAATTCATTAAACACTGCACTTTTGTGTTGCAAATATTTAACCATTTTGAAAATTTATAGATATCAGTAATTTAAGAAATACTGAGGTTAAAAAAAATGATTCCCAACAGCAAACCCCCATACACTGTTCACCCTTTTGTCATCACCCGCCTCTATCTGCCGTGAGCAGAATTTGTAGGAACAAAAAACAGCAGAGTTCTGGCCCCACTGGTGGACGTCCTGATGGCACCTGGGTTTTGGCCACTGTGACACAAAGTGTTGGAGTGAGTGGGCCATTGGCCTGATTCAACATAGCTTCTTTTCTTAATTCCACTGCAGTTTCATTAATGTTGTGGAAAAAGAAAATTCTGTTCATCTTTAAACACCAGTAGGACTTATGTCACACTTCTTCTTGGAATAGTGTGCCATCTTACTTTTTCCCTGAAGGCACCTCTGTAAAATCGTCATCAGCCATTTAAAAATGGGGAGCTGAGGCTTGGAAGCTACTAATTTCCTCTCGGCCTCCTGGTATTAGCTGTCCCAGGTCTGAGACATTGGGCGACTGATATTTCCTCCCTGAAAGTAGGACAGAAAATTGCAGTTTGAAAGCTTTAACTCCTTTCCTCTACTGCCAGACAGGTGTTGGAAGACTAAAATCTGTGCAAGATGAAATGCATCACTTAAAAGTTCTTCCCTGCAGGGACCACAGCTGCAGCAGCAACAGCTGTTGCAGCAATTATACTTAACAGTGCCACAAACCCCAAAAATCTGCGCTGTATTAATATTCTTCAATTAAAAGCCTGGAATTGCAATTTTATTCTTAGATTTCTAACTGGTTGAACACTGTACCCGATGGACTGTGAGGGAACATTTTTGGAGCCACGCGATCATGCAAAACCATAATTAGTTCCATACAATTGCTAATCAGACATGAGCGCTTGGCATTGGGAAAAACAAATTGTCTGTTGTTCCACGCCAGGTGATGCAAAATTTCCTCAGAGAGTGTTGTCCTCCTGACCTTTTAATGCAAAAACGGCAGGCAATCGAAAACACTGGCTGTGGCAAGGACTGCAGATGCCTCATAATTTGGGTCGGTGTTCTCCTGTTAAGTGGAAGTAGGCGGAAAGCAGACATCTGAATACCAATGAAGTCTCCAAATTGGAAGTCTGGAGCGCAGCGGAGCAAAGCCCTGCCTGACTCGCATTTTGTCAAATCACGTCTTGTGGTAAACGGTTTGACTGACCCGGAGCTCCTGTGTCCCTGAAAGGAAACCCTGTTTCCAGCCCTTATCTCCGAGGAAAGACGCACAGATTTTAAAATGGCTTGCATTACAAATGTTTTCATCATCCGATGTAAAATAAATCCATTAGTCTCAGTGTCCTTCATGTGATAATGATGTTTAGAGCTCATTAAAAAGTCATTGTAACCACTTTCCCCTATTTTATCAGCAGGATTCAGCTGGTGATTTGATGATCAGAAGCATCCAGCTGAATCATGCTGGAAAATACGTCTGCATGGTGCAAACAAGTGTGGACAAGCTATCGGCTGCTGCAGACCTGATTGTAAGAGGTATTTGAATTTTGTTGCTGTTGTTGTCGGAAACCGCTGTTTGCACTAACTGCTTGTGCGGATAATAGCCTAAAGCACAGTTTGAAAGAGTATGCTGACTAGTAAGCCATAAGGTACCCAGGGATTTTTTTTTTTCTTTTAGCAAATGGTGAGGCAAAAAGAAATCATATATTGTAAAAAACCTCTGCAAATAATTGAAATATTGCTGCCAGTGTTAATAGGATGGAACTTGATGTGTCCTGTAGCAACTTCGGATGAAACAGCTTGCCTCACTGGTAAACCTGAGAACTTTGTGTGCAGACAGATTGCCTGTAGTCCCTCCTAGAGAGGGAAATGCGCATGCATGCTCCATATGTATGCAGAGTTTTCCCATTTATGTTCTCAGTCAGAGACTGTAGAAGAATCAGGCATCAGAAGCTTGCTTGAAAGAGCTTCACCTTCTTTTGTATTTGTTTTTTCGGCTTTTCAGTCAAATATTGGCTCCCAGCAATCAGAAGTCAATATAAATAACAATCGCAGTTGATTAAACATTTTCACTGGGGAAAACCTTCTCAGTTGGCCACTTCCTGTCTTCTCTCTGATGGCTCCATAGCTGGCAGTTGGAACCTGAACTATGGACCCCTTAACCTAAGCTGGATTCAGGTGCTTGCTGCTTCCTCTGCTGCCCTCAGTGGTGGGCCTGGTCGTTCCCTCAGTTAAAGCTGTAGCTTTCAGCAAGAGCTACAAGTACTTGGGAAGGCGCCTGGTGCTTCATTTGATGGCTTCAGCAGTGACAGTGGTGGGCAGGGTTGCCAACTTCCAGGTGGTGGTTGGAGATCTCCTGGAATTACAACTGATCTCCGGGTGACAGAGATCAGTTCACCAGGAGAAAATAGCCACTTCGAAAGGCAAACTCTACGGCATTATACCCCATTGAAATCCCTCCCTTCCCCAAACCCTGCCCTCCTCAGGCTCCACCCCCAAGCTCTCCCAGTATTTCCCAACCCAGAGCTGGTAGCCCTAGACTAGTGCAACACAGGCTTTCAGCCAGAGCTTGCTGTTTGCTGAATTTCCTCTGGGAAAGAGGAAACAGAATTGCAGTTTGTTCATCAGGCTTCACTGGTCTGTTCTTTAGTTTTAGCATTATTTGATAAATGCCCTGCTGTATGTAAATAATGGCTCATGTGAAATAGCGTTGCCCCAAACCAGTGGCCTTTGTACCATACATTCAACTAAGCCATTCTTTTAGGGCAGACGTTTATCTGCTACGCCTGGATGAGCCAAGTTCACGCAATTCCTATTCGGTTATTATCAGTGGCAAGAAGAATCAGTATTCAGAAAAGGTCTCAAAAAGCTATACTCCCAACCAGCAGACATTTATAAATTCCCCATTTCATTAATGGTATAGAACTGAAGAAGAAAATCTGTTTTCTAAAATTTTGTTCCCCTCAGAAAAAGCTTTGGTGACATTGACTTGGGGTCATGAGAGGAAGTGAGTTCTCTACAAAGGATGACAGATTCAAAATAGAGAGTATTTCTTGTATACATAGGACATTGGTGCATACTCATTTTGGCTCGTATAAAATACGAGTTAGAATACAGATCCTGATTTAACAGTGATACCATCTTCCCAGGGAAAGCTGAGAATTGTACTTATAAGAGCAGAGAGGTTAGGGAGAAATCTCAGTACTCCACAAAATTAAAATATATGTTATTCTCTGCAGAAACCCATGACAGCTACAGTGGTTTAATATAGGTGTATAAAACATAACTGTTTATTTGTTTTAATATATTCATTAGGGATGGGCATGAACCCCAAAAAATCTGGTTCGGTTCGGAGGCCACTGAAGTCCAGTAAGGCCTCGAACCATTGAGTTTGGTCCCCCGTTTCTCCTGGCTGCAGTAAGCCATGGCTGGGAGAAAGGGGGAGATCCTCTGGGAAGGGTTTCACTTCCCCTGCTTCCAAGCGGGGGAGGAATGAAACCAACAGGTTTAATGGCTCGCAGCCATTTAAACCTAACAGCTGACAGGCAGACCCACCCCACTTTTAGGTTTAAATGGCTGTCAGCCATTTCACCGGTCCATTTTGCTTCCCCCCCACTTCCAAACGCAGCGGGGCAGGTGCACCCATTAGCTGTTAGGCTGCAACGGCTGGCAACCGTTTCAGCAGTTCATTTCACTTCCCCTGCTTCAAAGTGGGTGGAAGTGAAACTGACTTGTGAAATGGCTCACAGCCATTTAAATGAAATGGCTCACAGCCATGGGTACTCCATGAAATTGCTGAGCGGTCAGGTTAGAACGGATAAAAGGACGTACTTCTTCACCCAAAGAGTGATTAACACATGGAATTCACTGCCACAGGAAGTGGTGGCAGCTACAAGCATGGATGGCTTCAAAAGGGAATTAGATAAGCATATGGAGCAGAGGACCATCAGTGGCTATTAGCCACAAGGTATAGATAGGGACTCTGGGGCAAGTGATGCTCTGTCTTCTTGGTGCTTGGGGGGGGTCAACAGTGGGAGGGCTTCTAATGTCCTGGCCCCACTGGTGGACCTCCTGATGGCACTGGTATTTCTGGCCACTGTGGGATACAGAGTGTTGGACTGGATGGGCCTTTGGCCTGATCCAACATTGGCATCTCTTATGTTCTTATGTTCTTAAAACTAACAGGTCAGCTGCGGACCCACACTGCTCAACTGTTAGGTTTAAATAGCCTGAGCAGCCAAACCAGACAAAAGTCCAGTAAATGATCGGGGAAGGCACCATGTTTGGGGGTCCTAACTGGCCCAAGTTCATGACGAATTTTAGCTCATGAGCTGGTTCATGCCCACCCCTAATATTTATAGCATTGATAATAAAAGACCAGTGGCCATCTAGGCAAAATACTTAACTGTTTTTATGGTGGTCTGCAGCCTCCCCGTATAGTTTAATTGGAGTACACTGGTGCTCAGGAAGGAGTCTAATGTAATTCCATCTCTGACGCTAATATACTTTGTGTTGTCCAAATGGGAAATTGCCCTGAAGTCCCATGTATACTTCTCTAGGCCCCTTGAAAGAAGAACTGGTATGTAATAAACAATATTTCAGTGGCCCATTTTCAGCCATCGTGGCTTTCAAGCAAGGACAATTTTGCCAGAATAGGGTTCCCACAATATGCAAGGGTCCCAGAATTACCTTGGGCCCTGTTTGTGGGCCTGCATCAAAGGGGAGGAGGTAGATACTGCTCGCCGGCCACCAGGGCCAATTAGCAGTGTGGCTGAGGGGGGAAACAGCTGGGGAAGCCTCTGTGGCTGTGCAGACTCCGCCAGGCTCCCCCATGCCCCCTTCCAGCCTGGCCAGTCAAGCTCGGCCTGATGTGGACAGGGGGCAGGAGGAAGGCCAGCAGACCACAGTGAGGGAGTTCTCCCTCAGGTCCACTGAACAAGGATATAAAGGGCCCCTCCACATCACCACAGGCAGTTGGCCTTATGTCTCCAGTGGCAGCAGCGAACAGCTTACAGCAGCCACAAGAGACCAGCAACAGCCACAGAAGGTCAGCGACAAGCACACTATTAAGGAAGTTGAAACAGTGGCCAGGGTCATCTCTTGGGCTGCTTCCATGGTGGGGGGAGCTTTCGGGTTCTTGCCCACATCCTCACGTAGCCTCCATGCACAGCAGCTGCTTTGTGTGAGCTGAGTAAGGAACAGGCAACCCCCCCCCCCGCCCTTTCTAATTGATTTCACTCAGACTGCATCCAGGCCAGGCAGCTGCTTACTGAAGGCCAGACAGCCCCCCCCCCCAGCACACCCTTCATGACCAGAGTGAAATCACTGGGGAATTGGGCTTCATAAGGCCATGCATTGGTCACAACAGTTTTGGCAGAATAGGGTTCCACCATTTAAAAAATATTTATTTATTTATTTATTTTGTTTATACCCATCCTTTCGCCTCAATGGGAACCCAAAGTGGCTCACAGCATTGTCCACGTCTCTGTTTTATCCACACAACGACCTTGCGAGGTAGGTTAAGCTGACAGTGTGTGCCTGGCCCAAGGTCACCCAGCAAGCTTCCATGGCAGACTGGGGACTCAAACCTGGATCTCCCAGATCCTAGTCTGAGACTCTAACCACTACACCATGCTGGCTTTCAGTATTCCTAGTTTATTATCATGTCCATATTGAAATTACTGCAGTTAGCCTCTGTTTTAATGCATTATGCTGTTGGTTCTGAATCCCATGGTCACACTATGACCTGTTAAAACACCAAGAAGTAGCTATCCTGCTGTAGCCAGGAAGGAAGAGAAAGGAGAATGAAGAACCTGATCATTGTCCATTTGAAAAGACAGCAGTGGTTTATCAGCTGTTTCCTCGTGGGAGCAAGATATATTGTTGCTGCACTAAATGTATACTCCATTTAATGAGGACGAGGAGCAATGAACAGTTTAAATACCAATAAATTAGACTGCTAAATATTTAAAATCTGTAATAGTTGAAGTTCTTAACTGAAAGTATATGCATCATTTTGCAGGGAATGATCTTAAATTCTACTAGGAGTCTGTTAGAGGAAAATATATTGGAAGGAGCTGGCAAATACAGTTAATGACTTTACTGCTGCATTTTGAATTTCTCCTCCCCCCCCCAAAAAAAAGGCATTTTCCTAGCCCATTGCACCATCTACTGGTTAGGAGACTACAGCACTCAAGCTTCCTTATCTGTTGTTGACAGCTAGTGATGGAAAGGCACAGTCAAACACTATCTGTTAGAGCTTGACTTGAGCTGAAAAACTCATTCATCAGAGTGGCTGAGAGTCCCTCGCCAGTATCATGACTACATATGTTTTAGGTTTGCAGTCTTCAATACACCACCATATTTGACTGCTAGGAATCACAGGATAAAGGGAATCTTGAACACTAATTAACATAGTGCAGCTCAAGTGTTCTGAATCTGATCGAGTGGGTTCTTGCCTACAGAACAACAGAAATGCATTTAAATTAGCCTGGTCTTTGTGGTGCCTGACAATAACACAACCACTTTTCTGGATTCCAATAGCAGGATCATAAGAAGTAATGATACACTCTGTCCCCAATAGACATCTCCTTGTAATGCAAGACACAAAATCGCCATTCAGCCTGGAAGTTGTAAGTGGGGTTATTTTGCTCTGAAGATACATGGCCCACCCCATTTTATTAAGAATAACAGTGCAGAGGTGTACGTATGCATATATTTATTACAGTCATTAGACGTTAAAAGAAAATGCATCCCCATTGTTGATGTAACCAGAAACCTCCATCAAGTCACACATAGCTGTCATACTTTTCATGTGTATTCAGGTGCACATCTGAGAGTGCATTCCATAAAAAGTAATGCAAGATGGATACTTATCTGCAGTATTTCAATGGGAGATCATCCTCAATATTGGAATGTACTCCATCTCCCCTTCTATGTAAAGGCAATGGGGACTCACGTAGGCAAATCTGATTAATTACATGGCACTGTGACAACACCCTTATGAATAGTCGGACTCTAGAATACCATGGATGCTACCTAGAAACAAGGGCCTCAGAATTATGGAGCAAATGTATTTCTGCATACCTGAACCATTACACCCAAAGAGATGTAACATTAAAATGTGAACTTCCTCTGTCTCTTACATCTTGCATTTATTTTATTTTTATTTTCCTTATGACGGGGTATAGTTTCTGCATTGCCTCGATTATTAATAGCCATGAGCCAGATAAAACTGCTTATGAGCCATCAGTCTGGCTATTCATGCCCCAAAGCTGATCCACGAATTTCCAAAATACCAGTGGAACAGCACTGAATGCTTGATGGCAGGCATCCGTTCTCTGAACTGCGGGCTAAGTGTCATGCAGAACTGAAGCCATAGCAAGAGTACAACAATGGAAGTAATTTCTTGTCTCATTCACTTTAAATCATTGGATGTCTTTTCGCCTTCTTTCCTATCTTTCCATTTTAGAGTAGCCGCTGAACATGCTCACAGAAATCAATAGTGAGTGCACGAATCTGCAAATGAATTCCCAGTTCAGAATCTGCACCAGCTCATTATACACAGGGTTCAGATCTCTCTAGGGATGCCAACCCTACTGCTATTGCAGGAGACCTCCCAGCAACCTGGTGCTTTGCCCACTGGTGCCTCAGGGACCAGCAGGAGGATATGGGGTGGGGGGTGTTGAGAATGGAGGACACACCAGAACTGCACTGGAGTGACGTCACTTCCAGTAAAAAAACAGACGTGTCATAATGGATACTCTAGAATTTGCAAAAACTCTATGGTAAAACAGAGTTTTTGTAAATTCTAGAGCATCTGATGACATCACTGCCGTTTTTAACAGAAGTGCCACCAGTGCTCTAGCACAGTGCCAGCACACTAGGCCCCGCCTCCCCAATTTCTCTTGGGGGTTGTCAGCTGCGGCATGGCAACCCTAAGCCACTCCGAAGTCTGGGCTTTGTTTATAATCAACTCAGCTTGTCACAAACCTTCCCTGCAACCTTTGTCCCTTTCCCTTGTTCACCATAACTGACCTGGCAGTAGGGGTAAAAGGAAGAGCTTCTAGCATTGTGCTAGTCTGCAGAACTAGCATCCAACTAAAATAGGCATGCAGCCCCCAGCTATACCAGCACAACAGGAAATAAAGTCCCTGTGATCTGTGAGATGTTGCTACCATTTACAGATCTTATGCTACTGGCAACTCTGGATTCTTACACTCCTTAATTCCCAGTTCAGAATCTGCACCAGCTCATTATACACAGGGTTCAGATCTCTCTAGGGATGCCAACCCTACTGCTATTGCATGCTCACAGAAATCAATAGTGAGTGCACGAATCTGCAAATTTTGCTGTGTAAGAAAGACCAGTGTTGCAAAGATCTTAGCTGGCCGAATTCCCTTTTATGGAGCAAATTACGTAATCCTCAAAGATTCTGGTGTATAGATGGCTGCCAAGTAGTCTGTCAACTATCACTAAAGGGAAGGACAGTAGAAAACCCATCCATATTTAGTGGCCTGTTGAAGGAGAATTTTCCTCCCACTCCATCGGATGCTTCCCATGCATACTGACCAGGAACCCTTGTAGCTCACCTGCTGTTTCTGCACCCCCTATTTGAAGCTCTGCACACAACCTCAGAACTGCCAAATACATACCCCACATGATCTTGGGAAAACAGTTCACTGGTATGGACTTTTTTGGGAGGAACATTTTCAGAAGCCTCCCAAGTGTTTGCTTGAAAGCAAAGACTAATCCTTATGTTCCCTTGGATTAACTAAAATAAGAACTAGCAAGGAAGAGACCTTTGTCAGCTTTCATCTATGAACCTTAGTTTGCTTGTCCTGCCTTATAAGAGGGTGTAAAGACTAGGTAATCCTTGTCTGAATTCACTAAAAACAATACTTTTGTTTTGTAAGTCCTTTATTTTCCTTACACAGTTCCCTTCATGTGACTGTGACTTTAGACTGAACATTAAAAGGGGGGGTCCTACCTGTGAGATACTTCCTTAGTGTTCTCTCCCCAATGGCCAGTTGCTCAGCTCACACTTCTTCAGCTACAGGAAAGTTTAAGGAGGAAAAGGCAATTGCCTTGGTAGAGAGAAGGGGCTCACCCAGGTACCCTTCTTAAACAGAGAAGAGACTTCCTTTGTCACGTACATTCACACCCTAGCAGCTAAGATTCAAGAGTGTTCTGTAACAGTCTATGTGGCAACAAAGAGTTAAACCACCAGATGGTGGCGGTTCATCTTCTGTCTTCGGTGCAGTCCCATATTGGGACTGTGCTTGCTCAGGCCTGCCCCAGATAGGTTTTTTTAGCTTGATACCATCAAAGGGGGGAGCCCCTCCTTGTCGAAACTGACACGGAGTTTGACCCTATGATACATTCCCCGAGGTGGTGCTTCACTATTCCCAGGTCCATCATCAAGTCCCTGTTTAAAGGTGTTGATTTGGGATTTTGGGTACCAGATACCACCCTTACTACTGACACATCTTTGATGGGGTGGGGAGCCCATTGCAAGGGCCTTTCCATGCAGGGTAGATTGTCTTCGCTCAGCAGGGAGTCTTGATCTTTGAGCAGTTCATTTCACCCTTACCTCCCTTGCAGATATCCTTCAGTGCAAGAAGGTCTTAATTCAGACAGACAACACTACTTCCATGTACTATTTGAACAAGCAGGATGGGATTGAAGACTCTGTGTGCAGAAGCAGTCACTGTCTGGGAAGTGGCTGTCAAAAATCATATTTCTACCAGGGCCATTCATATAGTGGGGTCTCCCAACTCTGCTGCCAACCAGCTAAGCATAGTCTACAACTACGAGTGGTCTGTCAAGACCAAGTATTTGATCCGGGTGTTCAGCAGATGGTGGTTCTCTCAGGTGGACCTGTTCACCACGCACAAGTCCAGAAAACCCCAAAGTTTCTGCTCCCTGACAGGCAGTGATCCCTCATTCTTAGGAGGCATGTTCCAGATTCCCTGGAGAGGAGCTCTATTCTGTGCTTTCCTTCCATTCCTCCTTTTGAGCCAGGTGCTGGGAAAGATCATGGTGGAGAATGCAGACTGCATTCTGATAGCACCAGTCTGGCCACAGCAGATGTGGTTTGTGAGATTCCTTCAGTTGGCAGATCCAGAATACATAGAGCTTCCCCTGGTCCAGGACCGGCTGACATCGGGCCCCTTGTTACACCACAATGTAGAACACCTGCATCTGATGGCATGGAGAATTCAACCCAGGGTTCCACGTTTGCGCCTGAGGTCTAGAACGTTTTCATTCAGGCTAGAAAGCTCTCTATAAGATGTTCCCAACCTAGGAAGTGATCACGGTTTGAGGAGTGGTCACTGTTTTTGAATATTTGTTATCATTAGCACAGAGGGAGTTGGCAGTGTCCTCCGTTAAGGTTCACCTGGCGGCCATTTCTGCATACCATGATCTGGTTGAAGGTTCTTTTGTTTGCCCACAAGCTGTCCTGATGCTTCCTTAAGGGCCTAGTTAATGTCCCGTTCCCCCCCCCCCCGGTTCCAAATTCCAAGTTCCGCAGTGGTCTCTCTCTTTGATCCTGGTGAGTCTCAGAGGTTCCGGTTTTGAGCCTTTGGCCTCTTGCTCACTGGCTTTGCTGTCAAGGAAGATGGCATTTCTGGTAGCAGTGGCATCTGTTAGGAGGATGAGTGAGTTAGCGGCCCACCTTTCCTGAAGCTCTTCAATGAGAAGGCCGTGTTACACCCTAGTTTAGAGTTTCTGCCCAATGTGGTTTCTAAGTTCCACCTTGCTCAGAGGTGGTTTTGCCTGTCTTTTCCCCATCCCCTCCTTCCAAGGTGGAAAAAGCCTTACATTCCTTAGATGTCAGGAAGGCCTGATTATATTATAGTGTCAGGACAAGACCTTTCTGAGTAGACCAGAGTCTATTTGTCTGTTGTGCAGGTCCTAAGAAGGGCAGGGCAGCTTCTTCACAGTCCATAGCTAGGTGGGTCATGGCAGCTATCAGGTCCTGTTATGAGACCTCTAGCAAGCTCTGTCCACTGGAGGTTAAGGCTCACTCCATGAGGGCACAAAGATCCTTGGCCACTTTCCATCGCAGAGTACCCATCATGGGCATCTGTAAGGTTGCAACGTGGGTGGCTGAGGACACATTTGTCAAGCACTACACACTAGGAGGGATGCAGAGCTTGGCAAATAGGCCCTCCAGTTGTTGTTCCAATGAGAGCATCACCCTTCTCCTGTAACTGATTTCATCAATGTCTTCTGTGTGGACACACGTTCCATCTCTCCTGCCCCGCTATGAGCTATCCTGGGTTCTTCCTGTTGAGAGTTTTGCGGCAGCTTCAAAGGAACTGAGGGTGAGGGGGGGAAAACATCCCCCCTCAGAGCACATGATGGTTTGGGTGTGAAAATGCCATCACATCAGCTCCAAAGGGGAGGGGTTCCCCCCTTTGATGGTATCAAGCTAGAAAAAACTGTCCCGGGCAGGCCTGCCCAAGCACAGTCCAGTGTGTGTCTGCTCTGCACAGAAGACATTGATTAATGTCATTTACAGGTTTTCTGTCCAAAAGCAGAGAATCCACAAGTATTGGTTGTTGTGCAAAAGCCTCTAAACATACACACCCACAGCAGATCTGTGCTCCTTTAGAACCACTATGCCCTGGATTCTGCAAGCTAGCATGTAGAACCTAGTACAAATTCTGTTTCTGCCCATTGCTGCCTCCAGGTATTTTTGGAAGCCGGGTTGCCAGCACCAGGTTGTGAAATACCTGGAGACTTGGTGGGTAGAGCCTGGAGAGGGTGGGACTTGGTGCGGCAAGGGACTGATAGAATGCTAAGAGCCTGCCTTCCAAAGCAGCCATTTTCTCCAGGTGAACTGACCTCTGTCGCCCTGAGATCAGTTGTAATCCTAGGATATCTCCAGCCACCACCTAGAGGTTGGCGACCCTATTTGGAAGGGAAGGAGAAGGGGCTCTTCATTAGGAGTTTTGTATGGGGAGGTGATAAATTGGGCTACCCAGATTAAGGAATTTAATTCCATCCCCAATTGCCCTGTTTTGGTTAGGCAGGCTGCACCTCAGACGTTTTGTTATATTTAAGCCTAGAACTCAGACGTTTCGTTATATTTAAGCCTATTTAGGACTGCATTATTGCCTGGGCTTCTGAGTGCAGTCTGGCCATCCGTCTATTCGACTGTATGCTGCCTCTAACCTTCAAGCATTTGGATTCAAATTATTCCATAAAACAAGGCATGGTCTGCTTAGCAACCTCAGACTTAATTAAGTAATTTTTGAAGCATGAATTGAAATGCTGAATCTTCAGTATAACCTTACTTCTCACTGCATTATGGAATGTAGAACATCTCACTGTGTGAGCTATTTCCCTCCAGCAAGAACATTTAAAGTATTCGCTTTCACAGCTGGTCAGTCTTCTTACAGTGAATGTTTCATAGGCAATATGGTGTAAGATTTTATATACCTAAAAATGTGTAACTACCTAATGGTCAAGAAGATAGAACTACAAGGGAAAGATGAGGCACTTCTGACTTCTCTAATAGCTTACTGCTCCTTTAATTTAAAACTTTATTTCAGGGTAATCTCATTGAATCCTCACTGAAACTAAGCTGAAAAAGGTTATACTTGTCCAGCAGTGGTTGCTTCAACCTTTTATTTAACTTTCTTACTGCTTCCTGACACAATATTTCAGGATGACTTTGCCAAAGCATGCTTTTCTCATTGAACCAACCAAGTATATTATATCTAAAATTGCTATTATTGCGGTGACAGCTAGAAATACTACAAAGAATTTTGTACAGGTGAATGTAGTTTGTTGTTACAAAGACTCTATGACCTAAATGCCGCATTGGTGACAGCCCTGCCAATAATTGGCTCTTCCAGTCAATATTTTGACTTTTAAGCTGTGTTACTAACTTACACTTGGGTTGTACACCTTTTTACAATGTATGGTTTAAAGCAACTCATCTTGTTGGTTGATTGACTGTGTTATTTGAATTTCTGACCTCTTCCAACTTTGAAGGATCAGAAATATCTTCCTTTTTTGGGGGGGGGGTAAAAAAAAATCCTGATGGTTTTTTAAATAGCAGGAAAAAGATAAACATGCACAGCCTGATCCAACCAGGGTTTTCATTCCTGAAAAAGGGAGAGGGGCTCCCCTTTCCTTGCTGTGGATCATTGAAACTCTAGGGACAAAAACCACATGGAAGGGAATTGTACTAAAGCAAGGAATTAGGTGACGAATAAAATCTCTCAATTTAGATTACTTACTTACTTACTTACTTACTTATTTGAATTTTTACCCTGCCCTCCCAGCCAGAGCCATCTCAGGACAGCTTGCATAAAACAGACAATTACATTAACAACATACGTTACGATTAAAACAATTCTAAAACCATAATAAAGTGCTAGTAATCGTTGGTAATCATTGTATTAAACATGTTCATCTCCAGATAGTAAAAATTTACCTGAACAAACACTTGTTATGTCTGTAGAGAAATGTACCCAATGGTGACTGTCTGGAAAAAGTGTGTAACTGAGAATCTTTCTTGTCTTCACTGTTTCAACTGGATACTGTTAATTCACCATGATATCCAAGACATTTATATCTTTCTAGGTGAAAGCAATATATATATAAAATGCAAGTTACATCTAAAACCTAGCACCCAACCAGAAGAATACCAATGAGGGAAAGTCAGTTGCAGTCATTTTAATTTTTTATTTAATTTTAAGAAACTTTATTAACAGAAATACAATACAAGAAAAAGTCATTGAACTGAGGTGTATAACCAGGGGTTGTTTGGGGCCGGAGCACTGCTCCGACAGCCCCGGTGGTGGCAAGCCCCGCCCCCAGCTCCCCGCCTCCAAGCTCCTTCAGTCTAGAGTCACGCCCCATAGAATACAATGGAATACAATGGCCCCATAGAGTAGAATGGAGAGATCGCGCCACTTCTGCAGTGCGATTCCAGAGAGAAGGGGTTTAAAATTTAAACCCCTTCTCTCTTCGCTTCCCCCCCCCCCCCCACACCCCCCCAGCCCCTCTTC
>NW_015162497.1:952781-958883 GCF_001447785.1 Gekko japonicus
ATCACTGGAAGTGATGTCAGAAGGGGAAGCAAAGGGGGGGAAGGCATCTTCAAAAGCCTCCCCTTCCCTTCCCCAGCTGACCAGCGGGGGGGGGGGCGAAAAGAGAAGGGGTTTAAACTTTAAACCCCTTCTCTCTGGAGTTGCCCCCTAGAATAGAATGGAGAGAGAAGGGGTTTGAAGTTTAACTTGAGTGTTATATCCATTCCTTGAGTGTTATATCCATTGCTACAATTGAGACCATTCATATGGGATGAATTGTCGATGAGATAAAAATTCAAGTAGCTGGGACCATTTTTCATCCAAATTGGATTTGCTCGGGAATAATAGTGTTCTGTTAATTTTATCAGTGATGTTTTCCACAATATATTGGTCCCATAATTTTTGGAACCAAACAGTCAAAGTTGGTGCAGATCGGTTTTTCCAAAGGGAAGCTATTCTCGTCCTCACAGAGTCTTATCAGAGTAGCTATTAAATCTTTATGCACCAGAGAGGGACAGTCATGTGGTCAGTAATTAAGAAACAAAACCTCCAGTAGAAGAAGAACCTCCATGCCTGCTATTAATTGTATATGAGAGAGGACTGTTTTCCAGAAATAAGTTATTTTGATCATAGCAACAGTATGCATTCTTCTGATTCAAAAGTAGCTAACTGGGTTGTCATCTTGCATCGTCAAAGAACCACTCTTCTTCTTCTTCTTCTTCTTCTTCTTCTTCTTCTTCTTCTTCTTCTTCTTCTTCTTCTTCTTCTTCTTCTTCTTCTTCTTCTTCTTCTTCTTCTTCTTCTTCTTCTTGCTTTTTTAGAATGCTCATAAAGCAGCAGCCAAAAATACCTATCCCTTTAACATAAATGTCTTTTCAGTGGAACAAAAATATGCATTTAGGGTTGTTTTCTATGAAGTATCCTAAATACTATCTTTAAAATGCAAGTAGTCAAGAGCAGCTCACAATCTAAAGGAGGTAAAAATGAGTTTCAGGTAGGAAATAAATGAGAATTTCTTCATGAACTAAAAATGGGAAAGGTAGCTTTACTTAATGTTTTATAATGTTTAACAGGCTAAATGGAAATCCAGTCTTGATGAAGGAACTGCAAAGAACCGAAAATATATTGTCAAAGTAGCCTGTTGATTTCTTTTTAGATGTTATTAACTTCTACTTTGAGCTGAACTTGGTCCAATGAGTAAATATGGGGAATATTTCTACTGAATGTTTTATTCTGGGTAAGTCTCATTGATGGGAGTTGAAACATTGTGTATGTATTTTACAACAGGTCCACCAGGTCCACCTGAAGCTGTGACGATTGATGAAATCACTGACACAACAGCTCAAGTATCCTGGAGGCCAGGAGCAGACAACCATAGTCCCATCACAACATATGTTATTCAAGCAAGAACCCCTTTTTCTGTGGGATGGCAAGCAGTTAATACAGGTAAATCTACTTCTTGACATTCCCCAAAAAAGTAACTCTTCAAGCATTCTATAAATGTAAAAACTGATGATATATTACCTTAATTGAGAAAAATGTGTGTGTACCTCTTGGGTTTTTTCTAATGAATATATAAGTCATCTAAAATCAGAAGATATGTGATGAATTGTTCTGGTATCATTCTTGCTGGCTTTGTGAACATTGATGAAGACTGACTTGGTTCAGATGGGTTTGGGTAGGTGAGCTTGATCCATATCACAGATTCCCTTCACCTTAAATTGTATTTTGCCTGCCTTTTACTGACTGATGTTATGCATTTCTTTGATCCTTTAGTGTCTTTGAAATTGGATGTCGGGAAATGTTGGCAAATATTAATGATTATTTATTGATCTTTTTGAAATTTACTGAAAAGTGGTATACACGTTTTGCAAATGAATATCTACTGAAATGCATGATGTGGCCAGTGATCCATGCTCCTATCACATTCAAGTTACAGTACTGTAATGTCTTCTACATAGGGCTGCCTCTGAAAGCAAGCAGGAAACTTCAGTGGGTCCAAAATGTGGTGACCAGGCAGGGGTTTGTTACGGAGATTGTGCGTATCACCTTTGTGCTGAAAGATCTGCACTGGCTACATATCTGTTTCCAGGCACAATTCAAAGTGCTCATTCTTACCTTTAAGGCCCTAAAGAGCTTTGGGCAAAGATACCTGAAGGATCATCTCCTCCTGTATTCTCCGGACTGCCATTTAAGTTCTTCCTCTCAAACCCCTGCCAAGGCCTCCCCCTGATGTTGCCTCCAGGCACTGCTATTTAGAGGTTTACTGCTTCTGATTGTGAAGCCCATGACCCCATGTGTGTTACCCCCAGATGCTATGTGTTGCCCAAAAGGGGCTGTCTCCTGTTTTTCTTGGTGGAATTTGCAAGGAGACAGAGGCTTGCGAGAGGGGGAAAACAGCAAGGTTTCTCCACCAAAGTTTACGGGGATCTTTCCCTTAGAGAAGCTTTCAGAAATGAGCCAGTCAGTGGCTTAACCAAAAGAGTTGTTTTTATTATTAGAAGAAATCCTAATAAAATGCATGCACACTAGGGTTGCCAAGTCTGGGTTGGAAAATACCTGGAGACTTTGGGGGTGGAGCCAGGAGAGGGCATGGTTTGGGGAGGGGAGGGGCCTCAGCATAGTACAATGCCATAGAGTCCACCCTTCAAAGCAGCCATTTTCTCCAGGGGAGCTGATCTCTTTCGGCTGGGGATGAGTTGAAAAAGCGGGAGATCCCCAGGCCCCACCTGGAGGCTGGCAACCCTAATGCACACAGAAATAAAACTTACATTAAAACATACAAGTAATGGAAATACAGAGGTGAGAGGGAATAACAGGAGGCTGTTGGGAGTTATAATTACCAATCCAGATGTGCAGAAGTCCACAGAGAAGAGACTGTGAAGATGGAAAGGAACCCAAACAAATTTTGGGGGGACTTGTCAGGAGGCACCTATCACAGATACACAGCAATGGAACTGCACTTGTCATTATTGGGCAGAATTCTACCTCAGGGCATGATGGCAAGTTTGCCCCTCAGCACAATGTACTGATGTGACCAGCTGGGAGTAAACAATGTGCGCATTCCCAGAAATGGACAAAGAACCTGGGGAAATGTGATGTTTTGCATGAGTGTAACTAACAGTTGTCTGATAAGTTCTGTCCAGTGTGGACAGAAACATGTTTCCTGTTGCATTGTTAACAAAAAAAAAAAGATGTTAATGTTTCACTGACGATCTTTGATTGTGGGAGAGAAAAACTACCAGGTTGTGTGAATAGTCCATTGATTAGGGCAAATAGACCAGGAAGGGCATGGCCAGGTGTGGGGAGATCATATCAGAATGAAGATTCCATTATGGAGATTAAGTATCTCTTTGTTTTCAGGTGGGGAGGAAACTATTAGCAGGCAGATGCCCTACCTAGAGTCACCTTCCCAAAATGGTATTTCCAGGCTTGTCTTTTGCCAGCATCCATTTTGTTTGGTCCTGCTCCATCTTGGCCTTAGTGCACGCACTCTTGCCTCATCCTGATCTACTCCTAGGCCAGCCTGTGCAGGCACACACACACGCACGCGCGCATACAGGGGACTTTGGGGTGAAATACACTGGGTTTGAGACGCGTATAGTGATCAGCTCATAGTTTATTAGTGATTCCAGCTTAACTCTAAGACAACTCTAGCAGGGCCAAAGCCCTGCTTATATGCATGCAAAACACCACACCCCACATACACCCACTCCCCGTGATAGGCTATTTACAAAACATTACCACTTGATTGGTTTATTCCAGAGTCCTGGCTGGCTGTTGTTCTTGTGCTCCAAGCTCAGCCAGTCCCCTAGGGTGATTCAATCAGGGATGACTCAATCCCAATACATAACAAGGAGCATTCTCTATAAACTGCCCTTCTGCAGGGGTGATCTGTGGGCTAACATGTGTACTATACCATCCACATGAATGTTTTGATTAGGGGGGGAAATAACATACTCAATGATTGTGCAGTCTTCAGTGTGCTTCCTTGAAGCTGAGCTAGAAAAGCAGTATGGTACACTGACAAAAGAATTGTAGAGTTGTGAGTAACCCAGGTTCAAATCTCCATTTGGCTGTAAAGCTCAAAGGGTGTCCCTGGCCATCACAATTCGCAACCTAAGTCATCTCTCAAGAGTTGCTGGAGGCTAAAAATTAGCCAGTGAAATGATGCCTTTTAAAGTAAGGACAGGAAGCAACTAAGATTTACTTCATCGTCTCCTGTCCATGGACACTGCTTTACCGTTTTAAAGCCACAAGCAGCACAAAGGCCCTCATCCATTTAGTGGAGACAGGATAGCATGGTAGTGGCCATCAGTGGCTGTTAGCTGTGATAGCTGCCATGGGGGACAGTGTGTTTCTGATTACCACGTGCTGGGAACATATGATGGGAGAGAGCAGTTTTCTTCCAGTTCTGCTTGTAAGCATTCAGAGACAACTTGTTAGCCACTGTTGGATACATGATACTAGACTAGATGGTCCAACTCAACAGAGATCTTTTTATACATAGCATGTGTCAGTACCTGATTATTTTTTATCTCAGGGCTTTTTCAGCATGCATCTTATTTGCCATTTCAAATTAAACAGAGATGAAAGAGAGAGCGGCCAGCTACAGGCTCAGCTGCATCTTCCATAGCATTCTGCTAATACTGCTATACAACATGTTAATCATCAAATTCAGGAGATCCAAACCTAGGGTTGCCAACTGGCACTTACCCTTCCGGCGGGGGACTCCAGCTTGGCTCTTGGCACGTGCGCGCGTGTGCGAAGCGCACGCATGCCGCATGCACGTCACAGGGAAGTGACGTCATGTTGCTGGGCACGCTGGGGGCAGGGCCACGACCATACAAAGGAAAACCATTGAGTTTTCCCTTGTATGGCCGTGGCCCCGCCCCCAGCATGCCCGGCGTCATAACGTCACTTCCCTGTGACGTGCATGCTGGGGCGGGGTTCCCCCCGGGGCCCGATTCCCCGGCGTCGGGGAATGGGCCTCTGGGGCGGGGGGGGGTTTCCGCCCCCCGGGGGGATTTGGCAGCCCTATCCAAACTTGAGTTTTATGATGTTACTCATTACTCAGCGTCTACCTAATTGGGTTACAATAACTCTTATGCTCTTGACTTTTTTTTCTTTCCTAGTTCCAGATGTCATAGATGGTAATACATTTACAGCAACAGTGGTTGGCTTAAATCCATGGGTGGAGTATGAATTCCGAGTAGTGGCTGCCAGCCTTATTGGAATTGGAGAACCAAGCAGACCATCAGAAAAACGGAGAACTGAAGAGGCTCGTAAGTAATAAATAATACCCAGTTCAGCGTTCCAATCAATTTCTGATACCTCTATTGAGTAACAGCTTTTCTTAATGATATAAATAATTGGCATATTGAATCGGAAATTGGTTTAATAAAAAATAATGCAATAAATGGGAAAAATTAAACCCCACATGGGCTGATAGATTTCATCTTATAAAATCTTTTCTCCTCCCGAAAGATATCTTTTTATTTAGAGCGCTCCCTATAGACGTCTCAGGAATAAACCTAAACACATGGCAAAAGACTCTCAATAGATTTTTATGCGCCGGGAAAAAAGCCAGGATAGGGTTCACAATACTATGCAGGCCAAAAAACAGAGGAGGCTTTGGATACCCTAACATCAAAGAATACAGACAGGCAGTTTTATTAGCTAACATAACTAAAATTCTACGCAGATAACCCCCTCAGGAATGGATCCAAATCTACTCAGATATGAGTTACCCAGTAATGATACCAGCTAAGTTTTGGGAAAATACTCCTCTCCCAAGTACGTTAAAAGGGTCAGACCTACTCCTGAGGCCTATGTTGGCTATATGGAAAAAAACATATAAAACACTTTTACCACCGACATCCAGATTCAAACCTTTCATTTGTCAACCTTGGTTTAGAGACGCAACCTCACCAGCACATCTAGACATTTGTAAAAGGCGAGGATGATTAGATTTGGAGACATAACCTCCAAAAAAGGAATACTACCTAAAACAGCAATAGATCACAAACTGGGCAGTGTAGTACCATGGTTTCTATACCTACAACTTAAACATGCTACAGAACAGATGCATATGAAAGAGGTAATGGGACAACCGTGTACTGA
>NW_015162497.1:958969-960625 GCF_001447785.1 Gekko japonicus
CCCACGCTTGGTGGGAATGCGAACGGATTGCAGAATTCTGGGAGGACATAAAACAAATGGTACACAAAATCATAGGTATTGAAATCCCACTGAATCCTGAGAATCTCTTTCTCAAACATTGGCCACCTCACATTGAGAAGCATACTCACAAGCAGACCTTGGATGTGATGATATACGCTGCTCGAACAGCAATCGCTACTTGCTGGAAAGAGCCAAATCCCCCAAAAAAGAGTTTATGGTACCAAAAGATGTGGGACCATTTTCTTATGGACTCTGTGACCAACAAATTGAACAGGATAACGCAGTACCCAATAGATAAACCTATAATGGATAAATGGAACCCTATACTAGAATTTTTAGCTTCAGAAGATTTCTTGCCCTCTTCCTGGCAGCAATTCCAGAGGTGGCTGTAAAGACTATTTCAACATGGAACACAACTCTATAGTGCATGTTATATCCTACACCTCCTATACAAATAAGCAATATAGACACAATGCAATTTCATATTGGCAAATACATAGATGAATACTGTAGTTCTCAAGACATACCAGAGCGAATTAAATGTTTCTGAAATGTGAAAAGCATAAATGTAGTTTTTCAGATTTTTTATGTTACACAAAATTATTGGAATATTGTTATTATTAAGGTATTTGACTTTTTTGTTACTTGTTTTACGATACAATAAAAAAAAATGCTATATTAACATTTACTGATGAACCTGTACCTTGGCTGTAGTTCCTTTCCAAACAAGAATAGGCCAGCACCCCCCTGATTACTCTTGTAGTGTCAAATCAAACACACTATCCTGTTTTTAGTGTTACTGATACAGGTTAGTTGTAGACAAAACTGCAACTCCAATAGAACAGGAATCCAGTGGCACCTTAACGTAACCTTATAACTCCAGTAGAAGTCCATCAATAAACTCCGGTTTGCCACAGAACTGTAAATCTTAATTACACTGTGCACGCAAAGTTGGGGTAAGGCAAAGAGAGGCATGAGCTTTAGGATCCTTCAAGTTTGTTCATATAACTAAAAAGCACAGTTTGTTGTTATATCTACCCGTACCATAAAGTGTCCTGGAAATGTTCATTAGATTGGCCACTGGTAACTCAGCCTTATAGTTCAGAATATTTAATGAAAATTATAGCTGTAAATTAAAAGCTATCAGTTTCATGAAGACAAATAAATGCAGCACATTACAGAATAAATGATTTTAAAGCTCTTTGCAGTGGGTAATTGGCTCATAAATATACTTTGTGGTCACCTCCTTTTCAAAATTACGTATTATATGCTTTTATTTATACACCTGTCTTATGGTTTTATCCATAATGTATTTTTTATTTGTCCTTTGTTATTCTTACAAAAATCAGGGTATTTTACTAATTCTGACTCATACATATATTTTGCACTACAAGAAAGATACTGAAATGTTTCAGGGGTTTTTTTCCCCTTCACATTTTTAAATTGTGTTTCCGGAAGAAAAAAAGATTTCCTAGTTTTGAGGTCTTGGTGGCAGGGAAATTAAATTAAAATCAAGTTTTTTAAAAAATCATAGCAAATAAATGAAATTAGAGGAGCAACAAATCTTAGTAAAAGGTGAAAAACTCATAATAAATGTACAGAACAGCATCTCCCTTATAAATAAATCCGAATGGT
>NW_015162498.1:0-29094 GCF_001447785.1 Gekko japonicus
GTCAGAGGGCATAGAAATGTATAACTGTGTTTAGGATTGCACAGGTAATGTATGATTCTCTCACTAGATAGTTAGAGATCTGTGAAACTAGCCAAGAAGACTTTTCTGGTAAAACCAGTTATGGGCTATGGATTTTCTGTGCAAAATCACATATCACGTTTTTGGTTTGTCCCATTTGGGTTGTCATTGACATTCAGGCTATTCTACTTTGTTCTTAAAATACAAGCACATGACATCTCTGGGTCCGGGACCCAGTGAAACATGCTCCTTCATATGCTTTGTGGTGTACAATTTACTGTGTCATTTCCTCTGAGAACTGAAGAGACATTAAGCTTTGTATACTACAAATTCCATGGCAAAGTATGGAGTCCATGGCACCATTCATACCAACAAAGTTTAATTCTGGGTATAAGCTTTCGTTTGCATGCACATGAAAGCTTATACCCAGAAGTAAACTTCATTGGTCTTAATGTGCCACTGGACTCAAACTTTGTTCTGTTGCTTCAGACCAACATGGCTACTCACCTGAATTTATCCACAGTAATGTGTACATGCATACAGATCAATGCTCCCTCTAAGCTGTGGAGTTTTGTGAGCAAAAATTCTACTTTGTTAGCTACTGGCATTAAAACTGTGAGTGAGCGATTTAGCTACTGCATAAACTAGTTTGCTCTGGAGCCTTCCTGAGCTAAGACAAAAATGTGTGAGCTGGAGGCTAAAAAACTGTGAGCTAGCTCACACTAACTCAGCTTAGAGGGAACATTGATAAAGATCCAGAGCAATGTAGGGTTTTTTTTTAAAAAAAATATAGTGTAGAGAGGAACATCTGAAATCCTACAGAATCATTAGGACCGCAACCAAATCTGGGAAATAATTTCAGCTGAACAAGGCATCCTATCGCACACTGAATTCTGTATGGAAAACTCTATAGCACCCTTGACTCTAACTGGAATTTATTGATTTATTTATACACCTATGCAGAAGGTGAATTCCCCTGGTGGCGGGCATTAGGTGTATTTAGGCTGGTTTCAATATCTGTTTTTAATGTTTGCTTCATTAAATTATTTTTGCATTCATGCGATGCTCAGCAGAAAGGCAGGCATATGTATTTTATAATAGATAAAAAGCTATGCTATTTTTTGTTCTGCCTTCCCTCCAGGGAGCTCAGAGCCCCTTATGTGGAATCCCATTCCCCACTTTACCTGGATGGCAATCCTGTGAGGTAGGTTAGACTAAGAGAGAAAGGGGGGGGGAGTTGGCGTAGGGTTGCCAGGTGCCCCCGGCCACTGCTGGGGAGCTGGGGTAGGGTTGCCAGCTCCACATTGGGAAACTCCTGGAGATTTGGGGATGGAGCCTGGTGAGAAAAGGACCTCAGAGGGATACAGTGCCATAGAGCCCATTCTCCAAAGCATCTTTTTTTCTCCAGGGGAACTGATCTCTGTAGTGTGGAGATGAGCTGTGATTCCAGGGGATCCCCAGGTCCCACCTGGAGGTTGGCCTCCCTAGACTGGCCCAAGTTCACCCAGTAAGCTTCTTAACTGAGTGTGGACTGGAAACTAAACCTCCCCATTCACAGCCTGGCATGTTACCCATTGCACCGTGCTGGATGGTTTCCCTTCACATTAGCCGAAGGCTCGTTCCTGACACCCCGTCTCGGGGGTTTGAGCGGGATATTTACCCTGCGATAAAAGCACACACCTTTTTGAGTTTCTGTCACCTGGCAAAAGCCCTATTACAGAAGGCCGGTCTCTGGTGTGGAATAAGCAGCTTGTTGAAATTGCTGCAATTTGCTTTGATTTGAATGTAATATCGTTGTATTATTGCAAGCAGTTGAGCCTCTGAAAGCTGTCCTGCCCGGTAGTGTCAGTATTTGGATTTCATACCCCTTGGTTGTCATTAGACTTCATAACAGCAGGATAATTTTTCATGCTGTGCTGATACATTGCAATTACTAGCTATCAAGATGGGCAACAGCGAGAATGTTAGACAGAGAGACTGCCCTATACTCACAAGGTTAGAAGACACTGCCGAAGTTGTAAGAACTGTTGTTATGATTCATTATTGTTAATTAGACCAGCTATTCTGATTTCATTAATACCGCAGAAATACCAAACAGATCAGTGCTTCAGAAAATTGCCTAGATTTCCCACGTTATCTATATCTGCAGAATTTTCCCCCAGATTGCGCTTCATATTTTCTCAAAATAGCAACTTTTATCAGGAAAAATGCTTTTATTAAGCACCTGCCTTTTGTAGTCTGCTAGAATGGCTCTGATTTACATAACAACATCATGGACTAATACAATGATAGCAAATTAAGAAAAAAAATAAAATGGTATGTAGATTAAGCTCGGCTACATGTTTTTGCTTCAATATATTTTATAATATTGAGCATTCATACAAATCGAGTCATGCATAAAAGGTAGCAAGCCATCTTTTTTTTGGAGGGGGGGAATAATTTCCAAAGGTACTAAAAATGTGACATTTACTGTTAAGTGATGTGATGGATAGGCTGCTTTGTTCTATTAAGAAAAAAAATCAATTTCCATGCTCACCCTTGAATAATTGTGGAACATTGTGAAGGAATATAGAGTAGAGCAGTCTTTACCTTCCTTGCTTGGTTTTGCAGTCCTATTAGTCAAACATAATGTAACTTCAGAAACTTTACTTGGAGCTGAAATAAAAACAGGAAAACCAGGTAGGCAGGGGTGGACAGGCCATTTAACTTACATGGAAATTTCCCAGTGGGCCACTATTCTAGAGCAGGGGTGTCAAACATAAGGCCCGGGGGCCGTATCAGGCCCATCCAGGGCTCTTATGCGGCCCACAAGCAACTGATGCAAGGGAGGGAGTGCTGGGGGGAGTGGGCAATGAGTTTGACACCCCTGTTCTAGATGGCTGCTGGTGGCTAGGAGCAAGCAGAGCCAGCAACTAGGGTTGTCAGCTCCAGGTTGGGAAATACCTGGAAATTTTAAGGGTGGAGCCTGAGGAGGGCGAGGCTTGGGGAGGGGAGGGACTTTCATGAGACCCCCCTCCCACCCCAGGGGGCCTCGCAAACTCGGAGTGTTAAGTCACTCGCTTAACAAAGTAGTCGGAGAGTGATTCAGCAAAGATTCAGCTTTATTCCACAACTCGAACACAACTCCAACACGGATCAACGTCTGATAGCCGGAACAGCTTTTACATTGCAGCTGTTCTGCTTTTAAACTCTCCCGGCTAATGTAGCCACGCCTACTGTACATTTACCAACCAATAAGGTTGCATACATAAGGACCAATCACGGACATTCCCGCTCAGGGAGCTTGTTAATAGTGATTGGTTAGGTGCTTCCTGGGCTAGCAATGTGATTGGATGTATTTGGATCCTAGCCCAGGACGAAGCTTAACATAGCATTTCAATTAGATGTTTTCATCCCACATTATGCATTCAATGGCAGCTTATTGAATACATTACAATATGATTTGCCAGCTTTGCTCCTGTGTTTTGGCATCTTATCGCTGTTGATAAATGCCACTGTAGCTTTTTCATAAAGTCCTTCTGGGGCAGTTGTTGTGGTGCTTGGAATGCTCTGATTAAAGCAGCAGGGTAAAAATAAAGATGCTTGAAGGAAAATGAGAGATGAAATCTGGAACAAAGCTTATTATCATCATCAATAACTTTGCCGTATCTCTGCTCTGAGGGCGAGGCTTGGGGAGGGGAGGGACTTTCATGAGGTGTAATGCCATAGAGTCCACCTTTCAAAGCAGCCATTTTCTCCAGGTGATATCATAAGAACAGGGCCCTGGAAACCAACCCTTATGAGGAAAGGCTGAGGGACTTGGGAATGTTTAGCCTGGAGAAGAGGAGGTTGCGGGGGGACAGGATTGTTCTCTTTAAGTATTTGAAGGGCTGTCACTTAGAGGAAGTCAGGGAGCTGTTCCTGTTGGCTGCTTATGGGTTATATTAATGCCGGGAAGTTACCGGCTGGGTATTAGGAAAAACATTTTTACAATAAGAGTTGTTCAGCAGTGGAATCAGCTGTCTAGGGAGGTGGTGAGCTCCCCCTCCCTGGCAGTCTTTAAGCAGCGGCTGGACGAACACTTGTCAGGGATGCTCTAGGCCAGGGGTGTCGAACTCATTTGTTAAAAGGGCCGTATCTGACATAAATGAGACCTTGTTGGACCGTGCCATGTCTGTGCTGTTGCAATCTTGAGTATGCTGTTCAAGTGTGTATCTGTAAGCTGCAAACCTACTTTTGATTTATTGACATTCACCACAGAAATCCCATGCTCAGAGTTCTGAGTCTAGGACCCAGGGGAAAACATGAAATGGCTCAGCAACAGAGAGAGTCTGGCAAAATAAGGTATGATGCGGCAACAGCAATAGAACTGGAAGCAGGAGATGGCCAGTTAGAGTGCAGGCCTGATAGAAGCCCTCTAGGGGGCCTAATCTGGCCCCCGGGCCACATGTTTGATACCCCTGCTCTAGGCTGATCCTGCATCGAGCAGGGGGTTGGACTAGATGGCCTATATGGCCCCTTCCAACTCTGTGATTCTTTAATTCTATAAAAGAAGCCATGTTGGATCAAGCCAGTGGCCCATCTAATCCAACACTCTGTGTCACACAGTGGCCAAAAACCAGGTGCCATCTATTATGTTTCGATTTATCTACTTAAAGAATACAAAACGTTTTGCTACAAGTGATGCATTTCTTACATATTTTAAAGTTTTTGAAGGCTCACAAAGGAGATTTTGGTGCCACAAAGAGGGAGGCTGTGGTTCTGTGGGCTCCCCTTAATTCAGAAAGCATTTTGATGATTTGACATTAGAAAACGCTGCATCTAAGTTTTCCTCCCTTGTTTTATGACACACACTGCTCTCAGCAGGACAAACAATGGTATTCTGAGGACTGGTTCTGGCCTACAGTCTGGCCAACTGCTATGATGTGGAGAAGTTGGCATCTCCTTTACAATACTTTGTATGTAATACTTTGTTGTATTAATTCCCTGTAGGTGGGTGTTTTTGTTGGTTTGCCACAGATTGCTGATGAAGATTGGTGTTTGTAGATCAGTCCTTTAGCCCACCATATTGTTCAGTATGCACTGCAAATAGAGATACAAGTGAGAAAATGGGTTCCCAACTTATTATTTTTTTGGTTTTGATGGCTGTAGAGGCTGAGCTCAGAATTTCCTTTGGAAATGAAAGCCTGAACTGTTAACCAATAGCAGACATTTGTGAAGCAAAAGGCAAGCTAGCAGAAATGGTATAGGAATTAAAAAAAAATCAGCCTTTGCCGCCAATTACATTCTTATACAGAGTAAATTGAAAAGAAACAAATTGGCATTTGAAAATTTGATACTGAGATGCCATCTACGCCTACATCTACACCTACCCAAGCACTTCAGGGCTGATTCTGATTTTTTGCATGTCAGTATAAGCCCAGAGTAACCCTCCTGATTATACTTCATTCCAGTTTTTCATCATCATTACTAGAATAGCGGTTGGGCTCCCTCTTCCCTTGTCATTTGAAATAGTGCTCTTCTACAACAAAATGGACCATTAAAAAAGAATCTGTTCACTGAAACGCGCATTGGCAACAACTAATATAGCACAAATTGAAGGAACATACTGTACAGCACTTAGGATATTTTTCTTACATAGTCTCTCCTGGTATATATCAAAGAGGAGTCTGAATACTAGATACAGTTAGTAATAATCCAGTCATAGGGGTCTTCCAGCTAACTGGAGTCAGCATGATAGAAAAAAACCCATAAGGAAATTGGACGTGGTTTGAGATTATGTTAATATCCTGTTTTCTTGATTGCTTAATTTCTCTGAAAAGTGAGAAAATGGGAAGGATCCCAAGAAGGATTATTGACTGGTGAAATGAAGAGTGGTATTTGTGACAAAGGGTTACTCTTTAAAAAGATTTTTGGAATTATAAATTAGGGTAAAAAGAGGATAGATGTAAATCTAACAATCAGCATAGGCTGACTTTTCAGGTGTTTCTTCCCACCTTTTCCCATAGCAGAGAGATGATTTTGAGGAAGGGACAGGGGAAATGGGAGATGGGCGGGAGGAAAGGAAGAGTGTTTCTTGAAAAAAATATTTGGCTTATGGAAGTCATTGTCACATAGACTGTAGAAAATGGAGGGTCAGAGACTGGATGGTAGATGCTGTTTTTGTGTCGAGGCCTAAGCATTTTAATTACAGATATGTGGAGATTATGTTTTAAGATATAAGCAACCAACTGTAGTCAGTAAGGACTGACTCGGTTGCATCAAATTTCTTTCTTTTTTTTTACAGATACTTTTTATTGGGTTTTCACAAGAATGCATATTCACCAACAATTATTAATACTAATACAATAGATTCCTTATACTTCAAATCATTTCTACAAAGCAACATTACTGCCCAGCTTCATAAATTTTCCTTTTACACCGACACCACAATTGAAACTTTCATATACACACATCCAATACTATAAACTTTTAAGATTCCTTCTTTTTCCTTTCTATAGACCTTAAGTTACTCTTTTTCAACTCACATTTGTTCCCTTGGGGTAGGATATTAACTACCTTCCCATTAATAGCCACAACAAAACTCTTCATCATTTTCATTTCATTTTTTACTGTTTACCTCCTTACGATTTAAGTCAGAATTATCTACCCTATACACCTGTCATACTATTTGTATTTATATTTACCCCAAACACATGGTATGATCATTATATTTTCCCCATTACTACTTGGCTATTTCCCCTTCCTAAAATTCCATTGATATTTTACCACTAAATAAACACTTTGCCCTATTTATATCAAATCATTTCATTTAAATTGATAGCCATTAAACTTCTTATTTCCTATATTCTAAGAGCATAATACTTATTTCTCTCCTATGCACATCTTTCAAACAGTCAGATAACAAAAAAACAAACAAACCTAAAAACACATTAAGGACAATAAAAATCCAACATAATTTTAGTAAACATTTTTACCATAATCAAATCATTTCATTCCACCACCTTTCAATTCATATCCTCTTACATTTAACATTATGTTCCAGTAAATAAACATCCCCTTATTCCAATCTATTTGTTCCATCATAAATCATGATTATACCTTCAAGCAAAATCAAATAATTCCAGCACTCTTAAATTCATTATTTCCTATACTCTATGAGTGCAATACTTATTTCTTTCCAGTATACTTCTTTCAAAAACACAAATAGGACTGACAAAAACCAAAAACACCTTAAGGACAGTACAAAACCAACCAAAATAATTTTAGTAACCACTTTTACCATGCTTTATTCTTTTCATTCCACCATCATAAATTCATATCCTCTAACATTTAACAATATATTCTAGTAAGTAAACTTCCAATCTATCCAGTTATAAATCCTTTTTTTACGCCTACCAACAAACGCACATAGAAACAAAACATATAAAGATTTCATAGAATTTAATTTGCCTTCTGTAACTTTCCCCCCCTTAGTAACATGTCTATGTGCTGTTTCTCTTTACACAGATGGTAGTTTATTTCCAGTCTCTCATTGTTATTTTTTGCAAAGTCATGTCTCCATTCCATTTTGTCCCTTTGTATCCTCCACTTGCATCGTCCTTGTCTTTCCCTTTTCCGTTTCCGTTTTTTCTTCTTTACAGGCAGAACTCTAACTCTATGTCCTCCTTTCCTTGCAGACACTCAATAATCTCTTCTGACTTCTGTATATTTGGTTCCACGTTTTCAATTCTCTCTGCTACAGTAGGGGTTTCATATAGATTTGCAAATGCATGTTCTATCCCCTTTTGTATTCCTTCTTTTAGGGCCTTTTGTATTTCTTCTTTTAGGACCTCTAAAAATCGTTCCACTGACATTTCTGTCACAAGTATATTCTCATCCAATATCTTCTCCATCTCATTTTCCCTTACAGCTGCCATTTCAATGTCCTTCAGCTTACAAACTTATATTCAGTTTACAATTATAAGTCCTTTCCCAAGAGAATAACATGCATTGCCGCGAATAAGAAAAAAAGAATAAGTATGCAACACTTAGCTTCTTCTCTCCCTTTCTGGCCGCTTTGTTTTTCTCTTTTGCGCTAATTGTTTTCGGGGCGTTTCCAGGGCGTCTTCGCGTTTTTCTTGAAGATGTGTGCATATCCGATTCTTAGGCTTTTCTTGCTTCGTTGCTTGTAATCCAAAATAAGGTTTTTTATAATTAAAAACAAAGACGGAAGGCAGCAGCTATGGGGAACGTGGCGGCCATGTTCCCCTCCACTTGCCCGCTTCTGCTTCGGGGCAAAAGTTGGACACCCCCCTACATTTGCCAGTTACAGGAGGGGTCAACACAAGCCCCCTGCACCAGATCTCTCTCCTGGAGATCTGTCGGGACTTTCCTGGAGACCAAAAGAAAGTGGGAGGGAATCGGGCTTCTGGAGCGCTCGCGCGCCCCGCCCGTCGCCACGCCGCGCTGCTGGAAGTCTCCGGTTGCATCAGATTTCCGAGTCCTCCAGGGCCATTGACACTTCCCAGTTGACATCCCCATGTTGGGGTTGTGAGGCAGCAAATAGGGAAATAGTAAGGAATCCCGAACCTTGTTGAACCTGAAGGCACTTTGGGAATTTTGTGTGCAGAGGGAGCCATCACAGTATGGCTGCCATGAGCAGTGGATCCTAACCTAATTTCCCCCCAAATATATATTTAAAATAAGGTTCAATTTACATGTTTAGGAAGGGGAAAAAAAGGAAAATTCGGTATTTATAGCGGTGGTGGTGGTGGAAAGGGTCATCAAGTTGCAGCTGACTTACGGTGACCCCAAATGGTTTCCAAGGCAAGAGAGGAACAAAGGTGGTGTGCCATTGCCTGCCTCTGCATAGCAACCCTGGATTTCCTTGGAGGTCTCCCATCCCATTCAAATACTGACCAGGACCGACATTGCTTAGCTTCTGAGATCTGATGAGATCAGGCTAGCCTGGGCCATCCCATCCAGGTACAGGGCTCAGTATTTATAGGGGACCAGAATTTCTTTTTTTTGGGGGGTAGTCCTTTCCTTTATTATTAAGCTTGTATAACCAAAGGTCTTCAGCAGATAACCAATACATCACAACAGGGCAAAGAAACAAAACCAACCTTACAGACACGACAGAACAGGCAAAAAGGCAAAATACAGAACAAATAAAATACACGTATGATGTATCTCAGAAAAGTCTAAAACATATTGGATAAAATATAACTGTGGATCTATACAATTTTTCATACTTATTTTAGCAGCATTTTAAGGAGATCACTATTGTCAAATATTTTGTAACAGATCGAGTTATTTCTGAATCAAAATCTGCTAACAATAGAAATACCACCCACGACTCAACTGGAAGTTGATATCTGGACCTACATTTGTAGTGCTGATGTGGTTCTAGGTTACATGTACCTGCATTTCTATATAGCTGGCTCAACAGTGATCAGGAAATAAACTGAATAGGACTACACTGTTATTTCCAGTGCTTTCTCCTCCAAAAGGACATTCACTTGTAAAAAAGGTTGCCAGCACTGAAAGTGGAAAACTTCCATAGAAATATAGAATAAATCTCACTACCAGATCTTGAGGACATAACTGGGGAGAGACGTCATTATGCTGTGCTTTACTTGGGGACCAGAAAATTTTAGCTGATCGTATCATTGCCTAGATATAATAATATTTATCTGACTGACATAAATTGTGTTTGCTGTCTTTAGGTACTATCTGTGAGTCTTGTGAGATTGGGGATATGGGAATTTAGTTGAAGGCTACACTTTGGGAGGAGTACAGTCTTGCTGTTTGCGAAGTAAGACTAATTTTCTGTGTGTTCTAGGAGAGCATTTGAATATGGAGTCCTCATGGTGGCAGTCTGAAGTTGTCTTGCAAAAACGGACCCTCAAGAGTCTCCCGACTGTGTAACTTGGCTTTCTGTATTCTAGTACCCGGTGCTGTTGAGTGGGGGATTAGGGAGACAAAATCTGGGGCCTCTGGTTGCTTTTGGAAACCATGAAGCTGGGCAGAGTCATGTGATTTGTTTTCACATAATGTTTGGGTTGGATCTCAGTACTGGGAGGGGGCCCAGAGAGAAGCTTTGTTTAGGGGCTTGTTGTGGTGTCCTGTTAGTTCAGTCCCCTGATAATAAAAAACATTACTTCTCTGGCACGAAATACTACACTGACTGACTAGTGCCTTGCAGAGACCAGCTGAGCTCTGAGCAGGAGCAGGAGAGAGAGCTGTGAGAGAGGTGAGTGGGTTTCTTTTACTTGCTTTCAGCTGAGAGGATTCAGCTAAGGATATTTTGTGGGAAAACTGTGTTTAGCAGTGTGTGGAAGCACTTAGAGTTCTTGCAGAGTCCTGGCTGATTGAGTGTGGGAGAGGAACGGGCACTGTTTGACTGGGATTGCCTGTAATTGAGAGGAAGTGGAAGGGGCATTGTTTTGCCTGTGATTGAGTGCCTGGGTGAATTTGAATTTGAATAGCTGCTGCCTGACCTCTGCTGGGGGAGGCCTCTATTTAAGGAAACACCTTGGCAGAGGCACGAGCCTCTGGCACGAGCCGAAGGGTGAGCTAAAGGGCTCTTTGCCTGTGGCTCTTAGCCTAGGGACTCTTAGACTAGGGGCGCTGTAAGAAGCCCAAAAAGAGCCAGAAAGACAAGGCCCTAGGCTCTTTGTCTTTCCCGTAAAATAATTTGACTTGATAACAAAACCCACATAAATACCAAGGGTTTAAAAGGGGGATTATATTTATTTATTTTAAAAGAATTATGAAGCCAGAATGCCAGCAGGGGGTTGGGGGCTATCCAGTGTTTTGCACGGAGTGTCACATGTATGACTATCTGCCCACTGGGCAGAAGTCTTGGGTGTGTCCTCGGTGCAAGGAGCTCCTGGTTCTCAGGGAACGTGTGTGCTCCCTTGAGGCCAAGGTGGCTGACCTGGAGAAGCAGAGACAGTCAGCTAGGCACACAGAAAAGACTCTCGGGGACTTGTTAGCTTCGTCCCACTCTGGATCTGGCAGCCCCGCTGCTGTCAGGGAGCATGAGGGTCTAGGGGAAACAGGGCACCATGCTGAGGATAAGGGGAATGTGCCCTCAGAAGGGACCTCTTCCCCAGCTGGTGAGCGGCTCTCCTTTTGCACCAAGGAACCATCCCTGAGCAGGGTGGGAGGGGGGCTCTTGGTAGTGGGTGATTCGATCCTTAGGCAGGTAGACAGCTGGGTGGCGAACCCGCGTACTGACCGTATGGTGACTTGCCTGCCTGGTGCGAAGGTAGCGGACATTACGCGTGTTTTAGATAGGCTGGTAGATAGTGCTGGGGAGGAGCCAGTGGTCGTGGTGCATGTCGGCACCAACGATGTGGGGAAATGCAGTCGTGAGGTCCTGGAGGAGAAATTTAGGCTGCTGGGCAGGAAACTTAGGTCCAGGACCTCCAAGGTAGCCTTCTCAGAAGTGTTACCTGTTCCACGCGCAGGGCCGGAGAGACAGGCAGAGATCAGGAGTCTCAATGCGTGGATGAGACGATGGTGTAGGGGGGAAGGGTTCAGGTTTGTTAGGCACTGGGATACTTTTTGGAACAAGAGGGAGCTGTACAGGCGAGACGGTCTCCACTTGTCCCGAGAAGGAACCAGGCTGCTGGCACTTAAAATCAAAAAGGTGGCAGAGCAGCTTTTAAACTGAATATTGGGGGAAAGCCGACAGGAGATGAAAAGTCTCTGGTTCGGGTTGGCTCATCTGAGAGAGGTGAGGGGGTACCGGTTGCTTTTCTACAGGGAGGTGGATTGAAATTGTCCACAGAGGCCATGGCTGGTGACATGGACTGCCGGACAACGACTCGAGATAGCAAGAGGAAGGATGCAGGCTTAACTTGTAAGGGAAATTACAGCTGTTTCTATACAAATGCTAGAAGTGTCCGAGGTAAAATCGGGGAGTTGGAGTGCTTGGTGTCGGAGGGAAAAATAGACATTGTGGGTATTTCTGAAACTTGGTGGGATGAGGAAAATCAGTGGGACACAGTGATTCCCGGTTATATATTATATCGGAAGGATAGGGGGGGAAGGGTTGGAGGTGGGGTAGCTCTGTATGTCAGAGAGGGTATAAAGTCTAGAAAGATTGAGAGGCTAAGTGAATTGGATTCGCTTCTGGAAGTTCTATGGGTTGAAATAGGGGGGCCAAAAGGAAACTTAACACTGGGAGTTTGTTATCGCCCACCAGATCAAAAGATAGAGGAGGATTATAAAATGATGAATGCCTTAAAGATAGCAACTAGACAAAAACACTGTGTAATAATAGGTGATTTTAACTACCCACACATTGATTGGGTCAATATGTGTTCTAGTCGGGAAAAAGAGATTGAGTTTCTAGACACTCTAAATGACTGTGCTATGGAGCAGATGGTCACGGAACCTACCAGGGGAGAGGCGATCCTTGATTTGGTCCTAAGTAACACTCAAGACCTGGTGAGAGATGTAAAAGTGATTGCACCGCTTGGAAACAGTGATCATAATGTTGTTGAGTTCATCATTTGTACAAATAGAGAATTGGCCAAAAAGACTCACACAACCATTTTTAACTTTAAAAGGGGTAATTTCTCTGATATGAGGGGACACGTGGGGAGGAAACTGAAAGGAAAAGTAGAAAGGGTCAAAACAATTGGGGAAGCTTGGGATCTATTTAAAACTACGATCCTAGAAGCTCAAAAAATATATATTCCGCAGGTTAGGAAAGGCACAAACAGGTATAGGAAAAAGCCTGCATGGTTAACAAACAGAGTAATGGAGGCTGTAAAAAGTAAAAAGAATTCCTTTAAGCAGTGGAAAGCTAGTCACAGTGAGGCTGATAAAACGGAACACAGGCTATGGCAAATAAAATGCAAGTCTGAGGTCAGGCAGGCAAAAAGGGAATATGAGGAGCATATAGCAAAAAACGTAAAAACCAACAATAAAACTTTCTTCAAATACATTAGAAACAGGAAACCAGCCAGGGAGGCAGTGGGGCCCTTGGACGACCAAGGGGTAAAAGGAGTATTGAAGGATGATAGGGAAATGGCTGAGAAGCTAAATGCATTTTTTGCCTCCGTCTTCACTGTGGAAGATGAGAAGTGCTTGCCCACTCCAGAACCACTGATTTCAGGAGGGGTGTTGGAAGACCTGAGTCAGATTGAGGTGATGAGAGAGGAGGTCCTAAAACTGATAGACAACTTAAAAACTGAAAAATCACCAGGCCCAGATGGCATACATCCGAGAGTTCTGAAAGAACTCAAATGTGAACTTGTAGATCTCCTGACAAAGATATGTAATCTTTCCTTAAAATCTGCCTCCATTCCTGAGGATTGGAAGGTAGCTAATGTCACTCCCATCTTTAAAAAGGGTTCCAGAGGAGATCCGGGAAATTACAGGCCAGTCAGTCTGACGTCGATACCGGGTAAATTGGTGGAAACCATTATTAAGGAAAGAATTAGTAGGCACATAGATGAACAAAACCTATTGAGGCAGACTCAGCACGGTTTCTGTAAGGGAAGATCTTGTCTCACTAACCTGTTAGTGTTCTTTGAGGGGGTGAACAAACATGTGGACAAGGGGGATCCAATAGATATTATTTACCTTGACTTCCAGAAAGCTTTTGATAAAGTTCCTCATCAAAGGCTCCTAAGTAAGCTCAAAAATCATGGGATAGAAGGACAAGTCCTTTTATGGATCAAAAACTGGCTAGTTCATAGAAAACAGAGAGTGAGTGTAGGTGGGCAATTTTCTCAGTGGAGGGTGGTAAGCAGTGGGGTACCGCAGGGATCAGTACTTGGTCCACTGCTTTTTAACTTGTTCATTAATGATTTGGAGATGGGAGTAAGCAGTGAAGTGGCTAAATTTGCGGATGATACAAAGTTGTTCAGGGTGGTGAAAACCAGTGAGGATTGTGAGGCACTCCAAGGGGATCTGTCAAGGATGGGCGAGTGGGCGTCAACATGGCAAATGGGGTTCAATGTGGCCAAGTGCAAGGTGATGCACATTGGAGCCAAAAATCCTAAATATAAATACACATTGATGGGGTCTGAACTGGCAGAGACTGAGCAAGAGAGAGATCTTGGAGTTGTAGTGGATAACTCACTGAAAATGTCGAGACAGTGTGTGACTGCAATAAAGAAGGCCAATGCTATGCTGGGGATTATTAGGAAGGGTATTGAAAACAGATCAGCCAATATAATAATGCCCCTATATAAATCAATGGTGAGACCTCATTTGGAATACTGTGTGCAGTTCTGGTCACCACACCTTAAAAAGGATATTATAGCTTTGGAAAAAGTGCAGAAAAGGGCAACTCGAATGATAAAAGGGTTGGAACACTTTCCCTATGAGGAAAGGTTAAAGCGCTTAGGGCTCTTTAGCTTGGAGAAAAGACGACTGAGGGGTGACATGATCGAGGTTTATAAGATTATGCATGGGAAAGAGCAGGTAGAGAAAGAGGTACTTTTCTCCCTTTCTCACAATACAAGAACTCGTGGGCACTCCATGAAACTGCAGAGCGGTCGGGTTAGAACGGATAAAAGGAAGTACTTCTTCACCCAAAGAGTGATTAACACATGGAATTCACTGCCACAGGAGGTGGTGGGTGCTATAAGCATGGACGGCTTCAAAAGGGAATTGGATAAGCATATGGAGCAGAGGTCCATCGGTGGCTATTAGCCACAAGGTATAGCTAGGGGCTCTGGGGCAAGTGATGCTCTGTCTTCTTGGTGCTTGGGGGGGGGTCAACAGTGGGAGGGCTTCTAATGTCCTGGCCCCACTGCTGGACCTCCTGATGGCACTGGTATTTCTGGCCACTGTGTGACACAGAGTGTTGGACTGGATGGGCCTTTGGCCTGATCCAACATTGGCGTCTCTTATGTTCTTATGTTGTACAGGGACAGGAAATAGGCAGGCATATTTTGTTCTATATGGACCAGATAGTATCAATCTGCTATGATCACACTGCCTCTGCAACAGTTTTTAAGGTGTAAGTCAAATCGGAGTGAGAAGGGGTGAGGTTTTAAGTTCTAAATGTCAAAGAGTTGAGGGGAAAGAGAAGGAGGAAACTGATGTTGAAGGAGTGTTAATTATCCTCCCGGGAAGTGCGGTAGCTGGTTGTGGGAAGCCATTGAGGAACAATTTTCCTGTAATCAAGAATTTTCTCTAGAGAGGATAACAAGAGGGATGATATTATTTTAGGAGCAATCATCCTTTTGAATATGTAATACCAATTTTGATTCCACCTTGCAAAGCCTCCAACTGTTTTGTGGATTCTGCTAATGAGAAGATTATATTTCTACATAGGCCTTGATTGAAGTTCATTTTCTTATGTTAGTTTTAAAAAAAACCCTCAAAGAAACAAGTTGGGGGAAAGGGAGAACACAAAATGAGGTGAGAAGAAGGTGAAATTTACAGACAGTTCTGGAAGTGAATATCTAATTGTCTACATCATAACCTGAACATGAGCCGGCAGTGTGATGCAGCAGCAAAAAAGGCAATGTGATTTTAGGCAGTATCCAAGTAAATTCCTCTTGGAAGGACACCTTAAAATGGTGGGGATTGAGTGTTTCAGTGAAGATGAGAGCTGTTTGTAATGACGCAACCAGATTAAAGCTGAAAGGGCATTCAGTGGCTGGTGTGAATGAATGCAAAAGGAAAGTCCAAAGCTGTATGACACATATAATAGGAACGTGGAATGTGAGAAGTATGAATCAAGGAAAGCTTGAAATCACAGAACAAGAAATGGGACATTTAAACACTGCGATCCTGGTTATGTGTGAACTGAAGTGTCCGAGAAGAAACTGGTCATATACTAAACAAGATGTGGTGATAGTCATAGGTCACTGGAACACAAAAGTAGGAAACGAAGCAGAATCGAATATTGTCAGAAAATTTGGACTAGTATCACAAAATGAAGCAGAAGAGCAAGTCACAGGATTTTGTGAAGCCAACAATTTGTTCATTACAAAGATATAAGAACATAAGAACATAAGAGATGCCAATGTTGGATCAGGCCAAACCAAACAAAAGATTGTATGCATGGATGTCACCAGATAGCCAATAAAGAAATCAAAAGAATTGCATAATCAGAAGCAAAAAATGGTCTATAATCTCTGCTAAAGCAAGACCAGGAGCTAATTTTGGCACAGATCATGAATTGTTAACATCAAAAATTAGAATAAAGCTGATGAAAAACACCAAAACAATTGTAGTGTCAAATGTAATATAAATAACATTCCGAAAGATTTACCATGTAAAGAACAAATCTGAATGATTAAATACAACTGAATGTGAGCTGGAAGAACTGTGGACTGAAACTAGAGATATTACCAAGGAAGAAAGTGCAGAGACTATTCCTTGAGGGCTGACTGATGAAACTCTTAAAAAACAAAAGTAAAAGTTTACAGAAATAGAACCAGAATTCTAAATGCAGCTTTTCAGCAACTTGCACATAGATACAAAGAGATCTGTTATAATAAACAGTGCAAAGAAATAGAAGAGAGTTAACAGAAAATGAAGATCGTGACCCACAGTTTCAAATGGAAATTCAAACCAGGGCACGGGACGCTGAAATATCGACACACAAATGCAGCACAAAATAAAGAAAAGATGGAAAACAATACTTTGAAGAACTATGCAGAAGAGATGAAAGGATAACAAATTCCTTCAACAAAGAATCTTTTGATGAAGAACCGGCAATTTTAGAAAGTGAAGTGAAACTTGCACTAAAAGCAGTTGGGAGAAACAAATCACCAGGCATAGATGGATCAATAGAGCTTATTCACTCTACAGAAACTGAATGCATCAAAGTCTTAACAAGAATGTGCCAAGAGATATGGAAAACAAAACAATGGTTCACAGACTGGAAATGTTCAATCTACATTCCAGTTCCAGAAAAAGGAGACGGGGCAGCCTTCAGCCCTGCATGCCTCTCAGGAGGACCTGAGACTGGCGGCCAAAATTCAAATGGGTGGCCAAAATTCAAGGTCAGGGAAGATTCGGGGGGGGGGGAGGCAGGGCAGATTTGGGAGAGGGAGTCACCCCCAGGGCCTGCATTCTAGCAGCTTTTTTGGTAAACAGATTTTTACATGACTTCCATTGCTGTTCCCATAATCATCTTCCAGCTTATTTTTGGCAGCCATTTCCTCTCTTCATGTCACGTCCTCTTCCCCCGCCTCCTTCTCGCAACCGGGACTAGGCAGGCACATGTGCTGCTGCCGTTGCCGCTGCTACCGATTCCTCTCCGTCCGCCTCTTCCTCCCTCTCCTGCCGTTGCTTCTGTTCCTGCTGCTGCCACTCCCCTGCTGTCATGGCTCCTCCTGCTGTGGCCACCGCTTCCGTCTCCACCGCTACCCCCAGCCCACCCCCACCCATAATCCCCAAATCTTGAAGAAGCAAGAAATATTACATTTCATGGAGATCCTGTGTGAAGCGGTGGGTATAATTCTGCATTTGAACGGTACAGATAAGTTTCAAATCTCTGCTCAACAGCAAACTTCATAGGGTGGTCTTGTGGCAATTCATTACCCTTGACCTACCTTACAGGCTTGTTATTGTGTAAAGTGGGAGCATCCTGCCCTTAGATCTTTGTAGAAAAAGACAGTATACACAGATTAAATGAAACAGTGGTACAGGGCAATTCCATTTTCTTATAAGAACAGATACCGTAAGCTCTCGTGGAGTTTGTAGATGCATGTACGTATGACTTTCCCTTTTGGTGCCAGATGGGGTAGACGGGTTTATGTGGTGTGTGACTGAAAATCTCATTATATGTCTACGAACAAGAACGGGCTCGTGTAGTAATCCTTCAAGAGTTTCCGAAAGCAAATGTCTGAGTAGGAGTAAATGTCATGATCATCATGCTGTTTTCATAGATCTGCGGTAAGTTGTCTCTTCCTTGCAAGCTCTTATATAACTTTTGCTCTCCCCCCCCCAAGAATACTCTCTTGAGAAACTCTTCACTTTCCGTTGTATTTGGCATGTCTCAGAAGAGCTTTTTCACCTCTTCAATGTACGAAGAGTTCTTCTCCCCCTGTTTACTAAATGGAGAATGTCAGCATTTTCCAAGTGCCAACGAAAGGGCATTCTGAGGCTTCTGACCTGAGCAAATGACGAGGTTTGCAGTCTCCAGGTAGGGACTGTATCAATGCTCCCTCTAAGTTGGGAAGTTTTGTGAGCAAAAATTCTACTTTGTGAGTTACTGGCATTAAAGTTGTGAGCAAGTGATTGGGCTGCTGCATAAATTAGTTTGCTCTGGAGCCCATCCTTCCTCAGCTAAGACAAAAATGGGTGAGCCGGAGGCTGAAACACTGTGAGCTAGCTCACACTAACTCAGCTTAGAGGGAACACTGGACTGGAGATCCTTCAGAATTGCAACTGATCTCCAGATTACAGGGATCCATTCCTCTGTTGAAAATGGCTACTTTGGAAAGTAGACTCCATGGCCTTATACCCTGCTGAGCTCTCTCTCTCTGCTTCCCAAACCTGACCCACCCCAGATGCCACCCTGAAAACTCCAGGAATTTCCCAACCTGGGGCTGAACAAGACCAGGTGCACTTGGAGAACATAGGAGGGCACCACACAGTGGTTTTTCATCTCCTACAATTTATAAAAATAATGAGCATCTCTCAGGGGGGTCAACAGTGGGAGGGCTTCTAATGTCCTGGCCCCACTGGTGGACCTCCTGATGGCACCTGGTATTTCTGGCCACTGTGTGATACAGAGTGTTGGACTGGATGGGCCTTTGGCCTGATCCAACATTGGCATCTCTTATGTTCTTATGACCTTTGTCCATGTGGTTGGCCAGTAGGGTTGCCCCCGAAGAAATCCGTTGTGCCTGACGTGCCCAACACGATGACATCACCCGGAGGTGATGTCATTGCACCAGGCACATCATATAGGGGCACTCTAGCATTTGAGTAAAAACTCTATGGTGACTAATCATAGAGTTTTTTACCCAAATGCCAGTGTGTCCCCTGAACGATGTGCCTGTTGCGATGACATGCCTGGCGCAAAGTGTGTGCCAGAAGACCCCAGGAGCCAGACTGGAGCCCTCCGCTGGGACGCAGGGAAGACCTGACAACCAATGGTCCCTCTATGCTGTGGAGTCTTGTGAGCAAAAATTCTACTTTGTGAGCTACTGGCATTAAAGTTGTGAGTGAGTGATTTGGCTACTGCATGAATTAGTTTGTTCTGGGGCCATCCTTCCTGAGCTAGGACAAAAATGTGTGAGCCAGAGGCTAAAAAACTGTGAGCTGGCTCACGCTAAGTCAGCTGAGAGGGAACACTGCTGGCAACCCTATTGGCCAGATAATAGACATTTCTGGTGGGTTTAAAAAAAAATTCCTTATTTACTGTTCCTTCCCTTTTTTCCTTCTCCAAAACAGAAAATGCAGATGCATCTGGAGAGGGCACACAGGGTTGTTTATCTCAGAGCTGGGCCTGTCTTCTCTGTGCCCTGTCTACTCAACTCTTCCTTTCTTTGGGTCCTCTCTGGTTTCTCTGCTCAGCCCCTCAGCCCTTCCCCCTTGACTGCTATGTCTGTTTCCCTCTTCCTGCCTGAACCGCTTTTCACTTTTGTCCTTTTGATCATGAAACCCAGTCATCCATGACTTCACTTTCTACACAGCCTTCAGGCCCCTGTTGACATAGGCTCCCAGATACCTATCGCCCAGTTCTTAAACCCATGTATACAATTGAAAAATATCTCTAAAAACATGCCTGTGACGTCAGGTCAGAGAGATTTGCATGTATACTGTAGATATATTCCTAGTTCATTGCTCATTCAGTGTCTCCTGATACTGATGGTATCTTTTGCATAGTTTCCGATATCGTGAAATGTGTTTGGCCCCAGTCTGTTGAAATGGGAAGACTGTGTGAAAGCCACGTACAAAATTTGAAGATGGACCTTCCAGCTCAAAGAATGCTCATCTAGATTCCATTGCAGAGACCGTATAATAAGGCCATGCTCAGTTACTGGTTAGCTTCCAGAAACAAATCGTGGTGGCTCATTTTGACTTTTTAAATCCCAAAATGGATGGCGCTTGGGGTATCTCATGGGACTGTCTCCTGTAACTTTGTCCGTACCTTATGCTAAGATATATTGGTGAGATCTTCCTTGCTGTAGCCTTACTTGCATTGTGAGTAGGAGCCCCAAATCTGGAAATAAAAAGCAATCCCTGGATGGAGGACTTTGGATCAGGGAACGGAGTGCAGAATGGGTCGGGAATGGAGCCAGTCAGACATCACAGACTGTTGCATTCACAGCAACAGGCCCAAATGTTACGTGTTCCCAGATCAGGCCCCCTGGTCTCTTCACTCTCCAAGAACAGTCAAAGGTTTCCTGGTAGTGAAAATCTTCTCCAAATGCCAGTTGGCTGTGACATCCAAACAGAGTAGAATTGGAGTTAGTTTTCTCCTCACTTTGTGGGAGGAAGAGAAGGAACATAAGAACAAGCCAGTGACCCGAGTGCATGAGTTGCAGTTGGTACTTTTCTCCCTTTCTCACAATACAAGGACTCCTCGTGGGCACTCCATGAAATTGCTGAGCGGTCGGGTTAGAACGGATAAAAGGAAGTACTTCTTCACCCAAAGAGTGATTCACATATGGAATTCACTGCCACAGGAGGTGGTGGCGACTACAAGCATGGACAGCTTCAAGAAGGAACTGGGTAAACATATGGAGCAGAGGTCCATCAGTGGCTATTAGCCACAAGGTATAGATAGGGGCTCTGGGGCAAGTGATGCTCTGTCTTCTTGGTGCTTGGGGGGGTCAACAGTGGGAGGGCTTCTAGTGTCCTGGCCCCACTGGTGGACTCCTAATGGCACTGGTATTTCTGGCCACTGTGTGATACAGAGTGTTGGACTGGATGGGCCTTTGGCCTGATCCAACATTGGCATCTCTTATGTTCTTATGTTTGTGACGTCTGGATGCAACCTAAGAGTGGCAAGAGTGTTTGAACATGCATTCTCTGCCCTGAAAAGGAATGCCTCCGATTACAGCAAATAGGTATTCGACAATGTCCATCACACTTAGAGTGATTATCTTTCTTCATCCTTAATGTACTTAACCCTCTGTTCCCTCCACTCAAACAAATTTGTCAGCGAAACACACGCATAGGATAAATTTTAGCTAAAATAGTATGAAAAGTACTTTAGAATGTCTCCCCAAAATCAACACTTTTAGAGAAGGAGAGGACTGGATGATTGCAAGATTTAAAACGAGGCTCAGAGAAGATTGGCTGAGATATCCAGACTTACGGTAGAAATATATTTAGCCTTCCTGAATTAAAATTAAGCAAAAACATTTCTGCTTAGCCTGCTGAAAAGAAAATCTGTTCCTTGAAATGAAGCAAATGTTTGAAGTGCCCTGGACAACAAGAAAATCCCTGTATTCGTTCTAGAGAGGTGTGAAAACTGTAGGAGGGAATGCAGAAGAAAAGTATTAATGCATATTTGGGCTAGAACAGTGTTAAATTCTTACTCTTTTTCTTAAAAAAAGAAACATAAGTGGAGGAGAAAGGTAAAACCTTTTGTTTCTATTGAGCTACAGTGTTTCATTAAAATTAACTTCGTGTCAAACAAATAATATTGAATTAACTGGGCATGCAGTTTGATTTGCACTATTTGTTTGGATTATTTTATTGATGTATTTTTATTGGTACAATTAGTTTTTATTGTCTGTTTGCTTGGGGATTTTTATGGATGCAAGCTATCTCCAGTGGGTCTGTAGAGGCAACATACAGTTTTTTGAAATAAACAAACAAGGACGCAGGCCCTCAAAAGAGGTCCTGAGAAATGGTCAAAAATGTGGAACTCAATAAAACTACTAAGAGCCACATCGTACAAAGAAAATATCTTCAAAATGTATCACAGATGGCACTGGACGCCAGACAAAACACTAAAATGTTACAAGAATGTATCAGGGAACTGTTGGAGATGTGAAAGAAATGTAGGTTCCTATTATTACATCTGGTGGAGGTGCGAAAAAGTGGAAAAAATTTGGAAAAATATAAAACAACTCATTCTAGAAATAGTAGAGATAGAATTACCATTGTTACCAGAAGTATACCTATTAAACATGCTACCTGACAGTATAAACTACAATGATGCACGTTTGATACTTTACATCCTCACAAGCGCTAGAATAGCCATAGCACAATGTTGGAAATCTGACAAAGTACCAAATAGAGAAGAATTAATTGTAAAAATAATGGACATAAAAGAAATGGACAAATTAAATATGTTATTAGCGGGAAAACTTGACAGTGTGTTCAAGAAAAGATGGCAGAAATTAGACAGGTGGATAGAAATATATACATAAGAAGCTCCTGTTGTAAAATTAACTCATGTATTTTGTATTACACAATGTAAAAAACTTAAAATAAAATATTTTTTAAAAAAGAGGTCCCCCCCCTGGAACTTCCGGTGGTTTCAGGAAAAGGTTAGGGATGCCAGCCTCCAGGTGGGACCTGGGGATCCCCTGGAATTACGGCTCACCTCCAGGCTACAGAGTTCAGTTCCCCTGGAGAAAATGGATGCTTTGGAGGGTGGACTCTATGGAACTGTGCGCCGCTGAGGTCCCTGTCTGTATCCTCCCCAGACTCCACCCCCAAATGTCCAGGAATTTCCCAGCCCTGAACCTGGCAACCATCTAATGACCTCCTATCCCCCACCGGTGGCCACAGGGGACCTGGCAACCCTAGGTAAGCCATCCATTTTAAGGCGTTCCGGAGGCCCCAGCTCTCAAATACACATCTCGGCTCTTTTTTGAACCGTATCGAGTCGATGTATATATATCTGCAGCCTGGACCTAGACAGAGGTTATTCATGCTGTACCAGCTTTTGGATGACTTCAAAGAGCCAGCGTGGAGTAGTGGGTAAAGTGTTGGACTAGCATCTGGGAAGCCCAGGTTCAAAAATCCCCTCTTGTGCCGTGGAAGCTTGCTGGGTGACTTTGGGCTGGTCCCACCATAACCTACCTCATAGGATAAAACAGAGGAGAGGAAAGCAATGTAAGCAGCTTTGGGTCCCTGTTGGGGGAAGAGGCGGGATATAAATAAAGTAAACAAAACAAAATAAATGCTGTCCTGTTAGGGTTGCCAAATGAAACTCTTTGTTTTCCCCTCAAATGGCGTGGCCCCGCCCCCAGCGTGCGACGTCACTTCCGGGCGATGCGCATGCGGGGGTGGGGTTTCCCTCGGGCCCCAATTCCGCGGGAGCAGGAATCGGGCCTTGAAAGCAGGGGGAAATCCGCCCCCCGGGGGGATTTGGGAACCCTATGTCCTGTACAGCTGAAACTTCTGAGGCTAACCTTTTGGACCTGAGGCCTATTTCAGGCAGAAAGCTTGTAAAAAACATGCTGCATGGAAACAGGACTAACCCTGGCACTGGCACATGAATTTTGGTCCAGAGCGAAGGCTGATGGAAGGGTGTGGATGACAGGCTGTCTAAATTCTTCAAGTACGTGATCTGATTAAAATGTTTAGGGTGTGTGTGTGTGTAGTGAGTCTGTGGTACAGTGCAGTGGGGGTGGGAGGCTGGACTTTCAAACAGAGCAGCTTCTCGACTGACCTAAGCACCAGCCTATCAGTGCCATCTACTGCCTAGCTCTTTGAAAGAGGAAGTTGCTTTTTGATTGAGGCAAAGGCCGGCCAATCAGCAGCACGCAAATATGGCTTCTTTTTCAGTTTGACAGAAAAAGGCTCCCACGAAGCCTACGCCTGGGCAAGAGACTATGTTATAGGGTTGCCATGTCCCTGTTGGCCACCAGCAGGGGATGGTGGGGTAGGGTTGCCAGATCCAGGTTGGGAAACTCCTGGAGATTTGGGAATGGAGGCTGGGGAGGGCAGAGTACAATGCCATACAGTCCACCCCCCAAGCATCTATTTTCTCCAGGGAAGCAGATCTTTTTAGTCTGGAGATGAGCTGGAATTTTGGAGGATCGCCAGTTCCCACCCGGAGGCTGGCATCCCTGTGTGTAGCACCGTGCTGAATGCACTTCTGTTATATATGTCTACATGCTGCCAAACATTCACTTAGACCAGTTTAGACCAGGGGTTCTCAGCTTAGACCAGGGGTTCTCAGCCCTTTTGAACTAGGATTGGCAGGTCCCCCCGGCCACTGACTGGGGATGGGAGGGCAGGGTTGCCAGATCCAGGCTGGGAAACTCCTGGAGATTTGGGGATGGAGCCTGAGGAGGACAGGGACCTCAGCAGGTTTAGTGTCATACAGTCTACCCTCCAAAGCTTCCTTTTTCTCCAGGGAAACAGATCTTTGTAGTCTGGAGATGAGCTGGAATTCCAGGGGATCTCCAGGTCCCACCTGGAGACTGGCATCCCTGTGTGTAGCACTGTGGTGAATGCACTTCTGTTATATATGTCTACATGCTGCCAAACATTCACTGAACTTGGAGTCCGCATACGATTAGTGTTTAGGCTTGCCAATTCCAGCATGGGAAATACCTGGCGGTCTAGGGGTAGTGCCTGGAGAAGGCGGAGTCTGGGAAGGGAGGGGGCTCAGTGGGGAAGTGATGTCATCGAGTCTGCCCTATGAAGCTGACAGGGGAACAGATCTATGTGGTTTGGACTGGAGGTCAGTTGTAATTCCAGGAGGACTCACCTGGAGGTCAGCAACTCTAGCAGTGTTTGAAGTTCTGAGGGTGAGCAGACGCAAACCAGAAAAACTGTCCTCGTGGGAGTTACCCAAAAAAAAAAAAAAGGTTCTTAACTGAAATTATTAAGACAGAATTCGGATGTCATCGTTAATTTAAAAAAATGTCTTGAAGCATTTCATTTTTTAAAATTAGTGTTTTTCAAAATTAACTTTCCCGAGGGCAGCAGTGAATTAACGTAATGAATGGGTTTTATGGGGGAAGGCAATTACTTTTAATGGGAGTGTAGGATGGAGAGAGAAAGGAATTTCTTGTTGACTGAGACCCTTCATGGAATGATACACACGTTATGGAAAGAATTAGGTTGGAGCTGGATTTATATTTACACTGAATCATCTTATGCAATTACTGCACAGTAGTAATGGTCTCTACTGAAAATTTGTTGCACTAAGAAAGTCAGATATCACTGGGAAATGTCCTTTATCCCTGGCAAACTACCTGTCTGTGTAGAGGCTTTTTATTTTCATGGGGGTAACAATGAATCATGAAATCCTTGAGCTGAAATCGGTGAATCTGTATGAAAAAGACCAAGGTTCCAATGTGACCAAGGCAGAAAAGGCTGTCTTTAAGAGCTGTTTGACAGCAGAAATCAGCAAGTGAAGCTTCTTATGGCAAGGAAGTAAACATGGTCACATGTTAAATAATGACTGCAAACACCGATGTCTATACACAGGCCTGTAGCTACGGTGGGGCTTCCCGGGGCCCGGTCCCCTGATTTCTTCCCAAGGCCCCCTGAGTCTTGTGGAGAAGCCGGAGGAGGCCATGTGTGCCTGCCCTCCAAGCTGCGAATGTGTGGCTTGGAATGCAGGCACGCAGCCCCCAGCTCCTCCCTCAAAGCATTTTGGGAGAAGTGGGGGGAGGCCCCGAGCACGCCTGCACTCCAAGCCATGAATTCACGGCTTGGAGTGTGGTTGCGTGTGGGGACTCCCCCTGGTTCTCCCTCAAAGCATTTAAAGGGACCCCCTGGTTCTCCCTCAAAGGATTTAAATGCTTGAGGGGGAGAAGTGGGGCAGCATGTGGGGGGCCCCCGCGCATGAATTTCAGGCCCCCCACTTTTAAAAAGGCCTCCCAAACTAAAAAAATCCTGGCACCAGGCCTGTCTATACATGAAGCTGCTGTTAAAAGCTGAACAGCTGCCAGTTTCTTTAAGCAACCCTTTTCATTTGTAACCATAACAGTAGGGCCATTGTGCATTTTTACCATCGAGTTTTTTAAAGGTGGTTGCTATCCTGGTATCTTTAGATGAGATAAGCCTGGGTTCTGACCTGGGTGGCCCAGGCAAGCCCTATCTCGTCAGCTCTTGGAACCTAAGCTGGATGGGAGACCACCAAGGAAGTCCAGGGTTGCTACACAGAGGCAGGCAATGGCGAACCACCTCTGAATGTCTCTTGCCCTGAAAACCCTATGGGGGCTGAGACTTGATGGCATTTTACACACACAGAGACAAGCCTGTGTCCAGCAACTGTCTTAGGAATCACTCAATTCAGCTGCTCTGAAGACAGATGTGATCCTATTCTGGGTCATTCAGGAAGACTTTGGATGTACAATGGACATGCTGTAGAGTTGAACTTCTAGAGCTAAACAGCTCATGCCTGTTAGGATGGAAGAGGAGACAAGCCTGTGTCCAGCAACTGTCTTAGGAATCACTCAATTCAGCTGCTCTGAAGACAGATGTGATCCTATTCTGGGTCATTCAGGAAGACTTGGGATGTACAATGAACATGCCGTAGAGTTGAACTTCTAGAGCTGAACAGCTCCTGCCTGTTAGGATGGAAGAGGAGGCCAAAAGAAACTGACCGGCCATCCCCTGGACAGAATATGGTTACTAGAACTTTAAAGGACTGCAAAGCTGATGTTTGAAATTCAATCAAATTAAAGTACAGATTCAATCAGGTACAATTGGAATAGATTGCTGTCTAGTACATGCGCTCCCAGCTGGGAAAGATTGAAGGTCAAAGAAGACGGGGACGGCAAAGGATGAGATGGTTAGACAGTGTCAGCGATGCAACGAACATGAAATTGAGCCAACTTCGGAGGACGGCGGAAGACAGGAGAGCCTGGCGGGAGATTGTCCATGGGGTCGCGAAGAGTCGGACTCGACTGTGCGACTGAACAACAACAACATGCGCTCCACAGACAAATGTCTAATTACAACAGCTTGGAATTAAAATCCACCCACCCACAGCACCCGAGAAGATGCACACAAGCCGCTCTGAAAACAAGCCAGTGGTGTATTTTTAAGGAAAAAAACATGTACTGGGTCTTTCAGCATGTGATTTAGCGGAGCCTTCTTCTCGACTTGTAAACGTACAAAGAATGCTATTCGGATTTAATGGTTTCATAAGTGTTGGCCAGGATCCAGAGAATCATTCATGCACGCAAAGTACTTCTGCCCACAAGTTGTTGATTTTTCCTTCTGACGGCTGCCCTTCAACTTGCAGAGAGTTAGTTAGAGGGGGACTTTTGGGGGACTTTTCAGGGCATGGGGAGGGGAGGGTACCTGCTGCCAAAATGGGAAGCTGAAAATCCTTTTGTGAGGCAACCTTTGCCTCAGCCCTACTCACCTGTGAGTAACTGCCATTGAATGCAATGACATTTATTTCTAAGTAGACCTGTTTCGGCTTGCTGCCATCATACTTCTTGGAGTATTTGCTAGAATAAGAACTTATACAGTATGTCAGACAAATCACGTCCTAAATTTGTTGTTGTTGTCAGAGATTTGAGAAAAATACTGCCAAGAGTAGAAGACCAGGCAGATGGCTAATAATAACTGGTGTCAGATTCAGGTGGGTAGCTGTGTTGGTCTGAAGCAACAGAACAAAATTTGAGTCCAGTGGCCCCTTTAAGACCAATAAAGTTTCATTCAAGGTATAATCAATAAATAAAAGTTTGTTGGGCTTAAAGCTGCCACTGGACTCAAATTTTGTTCTGTGACAATTGATCTCCTCATCATGGATTTATAAGCAAAGCAGGTCTGGATTAATTTGCTGAGTCTGAGGAATTTCCAATTTATTATAGAGTATGGTGACACTGGACCCTTTCAGCACTGCATTTTACAGTACAATCCTAAAAAGAGTTACGTTTTTCTCAGTTCATTGACTTCAGTGGATTTAGGAGAAGAGGAGATTGGATTTATACCCTGCCCTTCACTCAAAGTCTCAGAGTGTCTTACAAACTCCCTTCTCCTCCCCACAACAGACACCCTGTGAAGTAGGTAGGGCTGAGAGATCTGTGACAGAAACTGCTCTTTCAAGAACAGCTCTGATAGTACTATGGCTTGCCCAAGGTCATCCAGCAGCAGCAAGTGGAGGAGTGGGGAATCAAACCTGGTTTCCCCAGATTAGAGCCCGCGCACTTCACCACTACACCAAACTAGAAGCATGTAAGTTTGTTTAGGACGGAAAGCAGCATGGTATACCCCAATTTCATCAGATCTCAGAAGCTAAGCAGGGTCAGTACTTGGGACCACCAAGGAAGACTCTACAGAGGGTGGCAATGTCAAACCACCTTTGCTTCTTGTGTCCCTTGAAAGCCCCCTGCTGAGGTTGCCATAAATTGGTTGGGATTGGACAGCACATATAAGGATTATGAATCATGTAATGAAGTACTTCTGTTGTCTGTCCTGAATCTACTGTCCATCAGCTTCATTGGCTAACCCCTTCACATTCTAGTATTTAGAGACAGGGACAAAAAGTTCTCTTTCTGTTTTCTCCACTTCATTTTATAAATGTCTATTATGATCTTCTCTGTGCATCACACCTCTGGGATGTAGTGCACCTCCACTGACCTCGATCGGTTCCTCTTGGAAGCAAAAGGGATTTTTGCTCCCACTCCCCAGTCACGCGCTGGCCCCACTGCGCATGACCAAGGGAGGGGCACGACAATTCCTCCAGTTCTCTTCTGACCGCTGCGCTGGTAGGATCTTCTCCACTTCAGTCAGTAAAAAGTTTGGACTTTTAGGCCTATTCCTCATTTTTCTTCGAAGTTTCTTTGTTTTCTTTGGTGTAGTGGTTAAGTGTGCGGGCTCTAATCTGGGAGAACCGGGTTTGATTCCCAACTCCTCCATGTGCACCTGCTGGATGACCTTGGGCAAGCCATAACTCTGGCACAGCTGTTCTTCAAAAAGAGCAGTTTCTGTCAAGAGCTCTCTCAGCCCCACCTACCTCACAGGGTGTCTGTTGTGGGGAGGGGAAGGGAAAGGAGTTTGTAAGCCACTCTGAGACACCTTTGGGTAGTGAAGGGCGGGGTATAAATCCAATATCATCTTCTTCTTCTTTTTGTTTATTTTTGTTAAGTGAAAGGACTTTGTTTCTACAGATTTATTTCCTTTTTGGACTCTGTCATGTGTGTGTCCCCCCCCCCTCAGCCTATGGCCAAGAGGTGGGGTTTCTTCAAACAGTGCCTTAAGTGCGGATGCAAGATTGCCCCCCCCCCCCCC
>NW_015162498.1:29251-30906 GCF_001447785.1 Gekko japonicus
CCTAACGGGCGGCTGAACAGTCCCCCCCCCCCCCAGACGGGCACTTGCTTTGCCTTTTGTGCCTCGGGGAATTGCACCGAGTAAACTCTTGTGCTTATTGCGCAAAGTTTTCGAAGCAGACAAGGAAGAACAGAGCTATCAGACTTCGCGTTGTGCTTTTGGAGCTAGTGCTTTCACCGATGTCATCACAGGACACTTCAGAGCATGCGTCAATGTCAACTGCCACCTTGGCATCGATGGCTGAGCTTTCCCCAATACCGACTCACATAGATGTCGACCACCCGATGCTGAAACGCTTCGCCCAGACATCTCAGTCCTTAGCCAATACTCCCTCCAGTCAAGCTTAAAAAGCATAAGAAAACTCCCCCTGTGCAATCTCCGCTGACCCCTTGGAGGGCCACGGAATCGAATCTTGCGGGGGCTGCTTCACTTGACTCTCAGGGTAATTTCCCACTAGCGCTGCTCTGGGCTCACTCTTCACTTTTGCCTTGATGGTAGGTGTCAATTTCACACAAGCTGCTGTGCGGCCGCATTTTGCCCCGCAGCTTCTTGCGATTTTCCCCGGCTCTACTCAATCCTCAAAAACAGGATTGAGAGGTGTACCTCTGTCACCTTTGCTGTGTCCTATCCAGCTCACTGACTCTGAGCATGATATGGACTTCACACAGATCTCCCGGCCTTCCAGTGTCGAAAGTCTGCACTTAGACCGCGGAGCCGATTCGCCTGTCTGTCCTTCACAGCTCCGACCTGATGATTGCGACTGACTATCGGCACCGATCCACCCGCCACCACCGCCCTCCTGGGACCAACGGCAGTGGCAATACATCTATGAGGCCTATCCATTTACAGTCCATTTACAGGCAGTATGCCGTGGTTCCCACCCCAACCGATGGAATGGGACCGTCAGTCTACCTCTTCACATCTCTCCCGGTATCGAGATCCTGCATTGACACCAGAGTTTGTGAGGCCCCAACCATCGAGGCCGACGGGTAAACCCCCTAAGCTGTCGCACCCGACAATTCCAAAGTTTAAAAATCCATCGGATCCGACTCCATCGATACTGATGCCACCTATGTCTTTTCCCGAGCCGTCTGAGCGCTCTGCCTCTTCAGACGCTTTCAGTCAGGGGACGAAAACCCCGATCCTCCGGTGGAACACTCGCCACCTTCCAATCTCCCCTTCGGAAGACTTAAAATCCTACAGAGATTCCATCAAGCAGATGACTAACACGCTCACTCTGTCTACGGTGCAGCCCCTGCCTACTGTGACAGACTCCGTGTTCGATATAATCCAGATGGACACCTCTACCCCGATTGCCTTACCGATGACTTCAGTCTTCCTTCAGGCGGCTAAAGTCCCATGGTCTCACCTGGCATCTACCCCCGTCTCAAGCTGGAGGGTAGATCCTATGTATAAGGTGCAGGAGCAGGGTGCTGAATTTCTGTTTACCCACCCTAAACCTAATTCTGTCATAGTTACTTCTTCCTCCAAGGGCAGACGCAGTCATTCCACCCCCTCTGAGAAAGAAGGAAGGAAACTTGATTCATTTGGAAGAAAATTTTATTCTGCGGGAGCACATGGCATCAAGACCTCAAACTATACAGCATGTATGGGGAGATATCAGTTTGCTCTTTGGGAGCAGATGTCTGAATTTA
>NW_015162498.1:31262-98150 GCF_001447785.1 Gekko japonicus
CAAGCCATGGTCTCGCAGATCCTCTCTTAAGTCGTCCCCGGAAACACAGTGGCAATGCTCACCCACTGTGTCCTCCCACCCTTATGGGCACAAACCAAAATTTTCATCCATCTCTCAGCTTAAGTCTACGAAAGCTTCCAAGCAGAGCCTTTGACTCCTGTCGTCCCACCCCTACCCGCCTGTCTCCCTACCTGGCTTCTTGGCAGCGAATAACATCAGACTGGTGGGTACTTTCTGTCATCGAAAAGGGGTACCTCATAGAATTTATCCAGGTACCCGAGGCCCCCAACTTCATAATTACTCCACCATCCAGTACGCTCCCGGAAGAAATCCAGAACCTTTTTCAAAAGGACACTATAGAACCAGTCCTGACAGCACAGCGTCAGCACGGGTTCTACTCCCGTTATTCTACGGTCCCCCCAAAAGACGGAGGACTCTGTCCTATTATGGACCTCAGGGGACTCAACCAGTTTATCTCCTACTGGAAATTCTGAATGACAACATTACAAAGCATTCTCCCCCTTCTCAGCGAAGGTGTCTGGATGGTAACCCTGGACTTGCAAGACGCATATTTCCATGTAACTATTTACCCATCTCACAGGAAGTTTTAACACTGGTCACCTTAGATGTGTTGGGCTGAGGGTGAACCTGAAAAAGTCAATGCTCCTTCCTTCATTGAGAGTCCAGTTTATCGGAGCACTTTTGGATTCGACTGTCTACCGAGCCTTTCTCCCTCCCAAAAGGGTGGGAGACATTATCGCTCTAATCAACCTGATAAAAACACAGGGAGATGCATCAGCAAAGCAGATTCAACGGCTCTTGGGTCTGATGGCCGCCACCACAGTGGTACTTGTCTTCACCAGACTACAGATGAGACCACTTCAGCTGTGGTTCCTCAAACGTTTCCATCCACAGTGGCAGCCCCCAATCTCAATGGTTCGTGCTACCAGTACAAGTGCTAAATTCCCTACAGTGGTGGGAAACTCCAGACAACCTCCTTCAGGGAGCCCCATTTCTTGCACCCAGCCCCGAAATGACTCTAACCACGGATGCATCCCTGTGGGGATGGGGGGCTCACCTCCAAGGTGTGTTTAGGCACCAAATGTGAACCTCATGTGGCCCACAAACACACCAACTTCCTGGAACTGCTCGCCATCCAGTATGCCCTAAGGTCCTTTCGTCACCTCGTGGCTCACCATATGGGGGCAATCCTGACAGACAATACCACCGCACTGTGTTACCTGAACAGGCAAGGCAGGACTGTGTCCAGGGGACTCTGTTGACTGGGCCGGGAGATTTGGACTGAGTGTCAATCCTGGGGCATGGTCATCATTGCTGCTCACTTGCCAGGATTGCTCAATGTGCATGTGGACTTTCTGAGGAGCGGAGGTGCATCCCTCCATGAGTGGGAGCTCAACTGGGCTTACCTCCAACCAATTTTCCACAGATGGGGTCACCCAGAAATTGATGCATTTGCAACGCATCAGAACGCGAAGCGTTGTGTGTTCTATACCAGGGCGGAACAGGACCCTCTGTCTCTGGGGGACGGCCTTCTGTTCCCCTGGTACCACAAGTACATGTACCTGTTCCCACCAATTCCTCTACTTACCAGAGTGCTGAGCAAAATCATGAAGGAACAACCTCAATGCATCCTCGTGGCACCATGGTGGCCACGTCAGCACTGGTTCCCAGCTCTACTCCACATGTCCCGGGGCACATACATGCATTTTCCCCGGGCACCAGATCTCCTCCTGGCTCAGGGGGGCAGAGTGCTTCACCACGATATCCACACCTCAAACTCATGGCGTGGAGAAGCCCCTAGCACAGCTCAAAAACAGGATAGACCTTGTTCTGTTGAACTGTCGGAAGCCAGCTACACATGCTTCCTATGAAAGGAAGTGGAAGAAATTCCTGTCTTACCTTGAGTCATTGGGTTTACCACTGCCCCCTACAGACTTGAGGGTAGTTTTTGGATTCTTGTTTACCCGCCTGGACTTGAGTCTTAGTTGCTCCTCTTTAAGAGTCTATTTAGCCGCCATTTCTGCCAATCATCCTGCGGTGGATGGCTATTCCGTTTTTTCTCACCCGCAAACGAAGCAGTTTTTGAAGGGCCTCGCTCGCCTCTTTCCTCCAGCTCATGGGCCGACTCACTCCTGGGACTTACCTCTAGTACTGTCCAAATTAATGGGCAAACCGTTTGAGCCCATGGCCACGTCTAGTCTTCAGCTTCTCTCGTGGAAGACTGCCTTCCTAGTAGCCATTACCTCAGCAAGATGAGTGAGCGAATTGTCTGCACTCCATTGCGATTCTCCGTATTTGGTTTTTCACCATGATGCGGCACTCCGCTGTGACCCCCCTTATTTGAGTTTCCATCATAATGGGGTTATGCTGGCTCCAGATGTTTCTTTCTTACTGAAAGTAGTTTCTGAGTTTCATCTACAAGCAGACATTGTTCTCCCAGTGTTCTTTCCGTCCCCTTCGACGGAGGAAGAGCACCGATTTCACTCGTTGGACGTCAAAAGAGCTTTACTCTTTTACCTAAATCAAACACTGCCTTTTAGGAAATCACTGGCCTTGTTTGTATCTTATGCTCTACCCTCTCAAGGGAAGAAGCTGTCATCCCAATGCCTGTCCAAGTGGATTGTGGAGACTATTAAGTTATGCTACGTGCTAGCTAAGCAGTTGCTCCCGGGTCTGCTACGGGCACATTCCACCCGGGCAGTGGTGGCATCCACAGCCTTCCTGCGAGGTGCGTCACTAGACGATATCTGCAACGCAGTTACTTGGGCCACACCTCACACGTTTGTGAAGCATTATGCCCTTGGCGTACGTCTTCATCAGCATTCCATGGTTGGACGAGCGGTGTTGCAGGTGGCGCAGATTTAGGACCTCAGCTCCCTCCTCCAGGTACGTGTGTACTGCTTGTTAGTCTCCCAGAGGTCTGATGCACAGAGACCATGAAGAAGATAAACAGGTTACTTACCTGTAACTGATGATCTTCGAGTGGTCATCTGTGCATTCACACCACCCGCCCTCCTTCCCCTCTGCTTTCGGTGCTCTCCTTTTTATTACTCTGAGACTGATGGCAGTGGTCAGAAGGAACTGGCGGGATTGTCGTGCGCAGTGGGGCCGGCACGTGACTGGGCGCGAAAATCCCTTTTGCTTTCAAGAGGAACCGATCGAGGTCAGTGCAGGCGCAATATATCCCAGAGGTGCGAATGCACAGATGACAATTTGAAGATCATCAGTTACAGGTAAGCAACCTGTTTTTTCCCTTCCATCAACCTGAAGTAGCCATGGTCTTCAGCTAGCTGTTAAGAAGAGCCCTGCTAGATTAGACCAATAGTCCATCTAGTCCAGCATCCTGTTCCACACAGTGGCCAACCAGTTCCTCTGGATGGCCAACTACAGGGCACCGAGGCCTTCCTAGGAGCATAAGAAAAGCCCTGCTAGATTAGACCAGTAGTCCATCTTGTCCAGCATCCTGTGCCACACAGTGGCCAACCAGTTCCTCTGGACGGCCAACAGCAGGGTATAGAGGCCAAGACCTTCCCCTGATGTTGCCCCCTGTCTCTGGGATTCAGAGGCTTAGTGCCTCTGAATGTGAAGGTTTCCTTCAGTCCCCATGGCTAAGTAGACCTTGTTAGACTTATTCTCCATTAATCGATCTCATCCTCAATTACCTAGTTACCTAATTATCTGATCAAGCACACTCCGGAGCATGACGGAAGACAGGTGGGCCTGGTGTGATGTGGTCCATGGGGTCGCGAAGAGTCAGACTCAACTGTGCAACTGAATAACAACTAATTATCTAATTTCCATTATCTAGTTATGGGTATTATTAATTAATTATTGTTGTACGGCATTGTCTGTTCTAGCTCTTTAGGATTACACACCACTAGATGGCGAGCTAGATTTGTTTTTGAGGCAAGAGATGTTTCAGAGGTGGTTTGCCATTGCCTGCCTCTGCGTCATGACCCTGGTATTCCTTGGAAGTTGCCCATCCAAATACTAGCCAAGACTGACCCTGCTTAGTTTCCGAGAGCTAATGAGATCAGGCTAGCCAGGGCAGTTATGGGTAATTTAGCTTGCATAGAGCACTTATGTTACTGTACCACGATAGCCAGAATGTGGTCCACTGAAGGCCACCCCAAAAGTGTATTCGTGTCAAGCAGTACCACAAATGCTGTTCCCAGAGGTGTAGTCATACAGTTCAACCGGCATAAGCTGGCCACAATGAAAATGGATTGATTGCAAACTTGTAAAAGGCTGAAACAGAAATGTATACCAAATTAGGAACTGAAGAAGAGACCCGCTGGATCAGACCAGTGGTCCACCTAGTCCAGCATCCTGTTTCACACAGCGGCCAACCTGGAGGAGAGCTGGCGTCGGCGTCGGATGAGGTGGGGCAAATGCCAAGGCCCACCCAGGCTGTGAAATAATAATTTTTCTTTTCTCAAAACATGCAGATTTTACACTGCTGTAAAGCGGAGAATGCCGACTTTATTGCTTTATGCAATGGCTTATTTGAGAAAGCAAGCAGAGGCCGATTTTACCGAATAGCGTTCCAAATAAAACCATGGAAGGTGTATTTCTTCTCTAATTTTGTACAAAATAATGAAAGGCAACCAAGAAAGCTGCATCTGCTTTCTCTTTACCAGTAAATCGAAATGGAAAAGGAGTGGTTAAAGAAGAAAACTTAAGAGCCAGAGAGGAGCGGTGAAGTGGAAGGGGCAGGGCTATTTTTGGGCAGGAACGCACAGGAACGGAGTTCCAGCTGGCTCCCAAGCTGGCCACGCCCAGCAGGAACTCATTAGCATAATAGGCCACACCCAACAGCAGAAACTCATTAGGATTGGCTACTTTAGGGGTGTGTGGCCTAACATGCAAAGGAGTTCCTGCTCCCAAAAAAGCCCTGGGTTTTGACAACAAACAAGGTAAACAGAATAAGAAGAAAAAAGTGGGTGTGGCTGGATGACCACACTTCTGGTAACATGGGGGTGTGGCCTAATGGGCTAATGAGCTGTGCTGCCAGGGGTGTGGCCTAATATGCTAATGAGTTTCTGATGTTGGGTGTGGCATGTTATGCTAATGAGTTCCTGCTGGGCTTTTTCTACAAAAAGAGCCCTGGAAGGGGTACAGTTGGAAGAGAAAGAGGCTTCACCGAAAGGGCCCAGTTACATGCTGTTGCCTAGAGCACATGAAAATCTGGAGCTGGCCCTGATGGGTTCCGAGGCCTTCGCCTGATGCTGCCACCTTGCCCTGCGTATCAGAGGTCAGCTTCCTCCGTACACTGACATTCCCTCTGCTCATTCTAGCTAGTAGCCATTGATGGGCCCATCCCTTCTGAATCTGTCTAAACCCCCATTTTAAAGTCATCAACCCTTGTGGCCATCATTATGCCCACTGGCCGCAAATTCTACAGTGTGATGACTCATTGAGTAAAGATGTCTTTCCCTTCGTGTGTCCTCAGCTGGTTGCCCATCGACTTCATTGGGTGCCCCCCGAGTTCTGCTGTTAAGGGAGGGAGAAAAACCTCTCCATATCCACTTTCTCCACCCTATGAATAATTTTATAAACCACTATCACGTTTCCCCTCCTTACTCGTCTTTTTTCTGTACTCTTCAGTCTCTCACAACTCAACTGTGCAACTGAACAACAACTAATTATCTAATCTCCATTATCTAGTTATAGGTATTATTAATTAATTATTGTTGTATGGCATTGTCTGTTCTAGCTCTTTAGGATTACACACCACTAGATGGCGAGCTAGATTTGTTTTTGAGGCAAGAGATGTTTCAGAGGTGGTTTGCCATTGCCTGCCTCTGCGTCATGACCCTGGTATTCCTTGGAAGTTGCCCATCCAAATACTAGCCAAGACTGACCCTGCTTAGTTTCCGAGAGCTGACGAGATCAGGCTAGCCAGGGGAGTTATGGGTAATTTAGCTTGCATAGAGCACTTATGTTACTGTACCACGATAGCCAGAATGTGGTCCACTGAAGGCCACCCCAAAAGTGTATTTGTGTCAAGCAGTACCACAAATGCTGTTCCCAGAGGTGCAGACATACAGTTCATAGGCTGAAGTGGCCACAATGAAAATGGATTGATTGCAAAGTTGTAAAAGGCTGAAACAGAAAAGTATACCAAATTAGGAACTGAAGAAGAGACCCGCTGGATCAGACCAGTGGTCCACCTAGTCCAGCATCCTGTTTCACACAGCGGCCAACCAGCTGCCCTTGAGGAGAGCCAGCACACAGGGCACACAGGGCATAGAGCTGGCGTCGGCGTCGGATGAGGTGGGGCAAATGCCAAGGCCCACCCAGGCTGTGAAATAATAATTTTTCTTTTCTCAAAACGTGCAGACTTCACACTGCTGTAAAGCACAGAATGCTGGCTTAATTGCTTTATGCAATGGCTTATTTGAGAAGCAAGCAGAGGCCGATTTTACCAAATAGCGTTCCAAATAAAACCATGGAAGGTGTATTTCTTCTCTGATTTTGTACAAAATAATGAAAGGTAACCAAGAAAGCTGCATCTGATTTCTCTTTACCAGTAAATCGAAATGGAAAAGGAGTGGTTAAAGAAGAAAACTTAAGAGCCAGAGAGGAGCGGTGAAGTGGAAGGGGCAGGGCTATTTTTGGGCAGGAACGCACAGGAACGGAGTTCCAGCTGGCTCCCAAGCTGGCCACGCCCAGCAGGAACTCATTAGCATAATAGGCCACACCCAACAGCAGAAACTCATTAGGATTGGCTACTTTAGGGGTGTGTGGCCTAACATGCAAAGGAGTTCCTGCTCCCAAAAAAGCCCTGAGTTTTGACAACAAACAAGGTAAACAGAATAAGAAGAAAAAAGTGGGTGTGGCTGGATGACCACACTTCTGGTAACATGGGGGTGTGGCCTAATGGGCTAATGAGCTGTGCTGCCAGGGGTGGGGCCTAATATGCTAATGAGTTTCTGATGTTGGGTGTGGCATGTTATGCTAATGAGTTCCTGCTGGGCTTTTTCTACAAAAAGAGCCCTGGAAGGGGTACAGTTGGAAGAGAAAGAGGCTTCACCGAAAGGGCCCAGTTACATGCTGTTGCCTAGAGCACATGAAAATCTGGAGCTGGCCCTGATGGGTTCCGAGGCCTTCGCCTGATGCTGCCACCTTGCCCTGCGTATCAGAGGTCAGCTTCCTCCGTACACTGACATTCCCTCTGCTCATTCTAGCTAGTAGCCATTGATGGGCCCATCCCTTCTGAATCTGTCTAAACCCCCATTTTAAAGTCATCAACCCTTGTGGCCATCATTATGCCCACTGGCCGCAAATTCTACAGTGTGATGACTCATTGAGTAAAGATGTCTTTCCCTTCGTGTGTCCTCAGCTGGTTGCCCATCGACTTCATTGGGTGCCCCCCGAGTTCTGCTGTTAAGGGAGGGAGAAAAACCTCTCCATATCCACTTTCTCCACCCTATGAATAATTTTATAAACCACTATCACGTTTCCCCTCCTTACTCGTCTTTTTTCTGTACTCTTCAGTCTCTCACCATGGGAAAGAGGCTCTCGTCCCTTGATCACCTTGGTTAACTTCTTCTGTACTTTCCCCAGCTCCGCAATATCCTTTTCTGAGATACAGCGACCAGAACTGTTCGGAGTACTGCAAACGAGTCTGCACTCTGCACCATAGTTCTATACAAAAACGTTACAGTCTTGGCCATGTTATTTTCAGTTATGCGCTGCTTAAAGCCTACTGCACCATTCACCCAGAAAATCAGAGCCCAATTGCTTTCCTCTCTCTCTCTCAACCTCTTTCCATCCACATGTTCATTTAAGTGATGTGTGCCCATCGCGTCTTTGGGATTTGAAGTAAATATTCCAGCCCCCGAAAGGTCAAGTGTATTGAAGCTGCAAAGAGAGAGCCCTCTGCTTCCGTTATCAAAGTAATTGCTTGTGATTCAGCTGCCAGAAATGAAGGGCCATCATCTCCAAGCCAGCCGCCCGGAAGCTGCGAATAGAAGATGTCAGGATCCAGATTTGTTCTCTCTCTCCCCGCCCCGACGTGTGTCACAATTTGGGAGTACATCAGGGAATACTCATTTGCTTACTCTAATGAAGAACCACTTCAGCATTAATCACCCCCGTTTTCTCTCCCTCTCTCTTGCTGTTTTGGAGTTTGTACAGAACATGCACTAACTCACTAAAAAAAAAAAAATGACCGAAGAATATCAAGTGCATCTAATTTTTCTTAAATAAGAAAACGACTGATGCTTCATCTCTTCCTAAACCTGAATCAATTGACCTGCTAATCGCAGGCAGAATATGCACAGGTGTCGTTTTCGCTGCATGTACGCAATGACTTAATGGGATTTTACACAAAGGCTTCGTCAGCCAGGAAATATCAAATGATTGTGCTGGAACATGCGTGCAGTCCACTCAATAAAAATGAGTCATTGTAGCCCATGGAAATTAAAATACAGGTGCCACCCTTGGTTTGGACTCTCTTGGAGATATCTTATATATACTTAGAGCAGGGGTTCCCAGCCTTTTTGAACTAGGGTTTGCAGGTCCCCCCGGCCACTGACTGGGTTTGGGAGGACAGGGTTGCCAGATCCAGGTTGGGAAACTCCTGGAGATTTGGGGATGGAGCCTGGGGAGGACTGAGCAGGTTCAGTGTCATACAGTCCACCTTCCAAAGCATCCTTTTTCTCCAGGGGAACTGATCTCTGTAGTCTGGAGATAAACTGTAATTCCGGGGGATCCCCAGGTCCCACCTGGAGGTGGGCATCGCTATTTTGAACCTGAGGCCACCTTTGGAATCCTAGAAAATAGTCAGTGGCAACCATGATGTATTTGCAAAGGGAATATCACTCTTTTATAGATTTTCAAAATATAGATCAATATTAATACTAATACTAATGCATTCGGGTACATTCGTGCAAGTATAAGCATCAAAAAAATGATCCCACGATGTTGACAAGCACAGTCCAATAATCTACGTTGTGGGATCATTTTTTTAATGTTTATACTTGCATGAATGTACAGAACTCATACATCCTGCCTTTCTTCCCAATGGGGACCCAAAATGGCTTAGAAACATAGAAATATAGAGCTGAAAGGTATTCGTGAGGTCATCTAGTCCAACCTGCTATGCAAGGCAGGAAATTCACAGCTACCTTCCCCACCCCGGTCCCCCAGTGACCCCTGCTCTGTGCCCAGAGGAAGGCAGAAAACATCCAGGATTTCTGAGCCACCAGCACGTCACCGGAAGTTTTCCCTCCGACGATTGGGGCCACGCCCCCAACGTGATCGACATGGTTGCGTCACCTCTGGTGATGCAGCCATGGTGCGCTTCGGGGGCGGAGTCCCCCCCGGGGCCCGATTCCACAGCGGCGGAAATTGGGCCTCCAAATCAGGGGTTTATCCGCCTCCCGCCCCCACTTGACAGCCCTAGCGTATCAGAAAGGGCCACAAGAGCCGAGCACCGGCTCATCCCTTCCTGCCCTCCCTCTCACAATCCTCTTACATCGTTTTCCTCTCCTCCATTTTAGCCTGCCAGCAATCCAGTGAGGTAGGCTCCGCCGAGAGTATGTGACTGATCCAAGGTGACCCAGTGAAATTCTCTGGTAGGGTAGGAAACTGAACCTCGGTTCTCTTGATCCTGGGACAACACTCTAACCGTACCATGCTGGGTTAAGTAGATGAACCGTGTGTATTGGAGGGGGCAGCTTAACTCTCTCCATTCTGCCTGTTTTCTGCCCAGAGCCTCGTTGGAACTCCTTTCTAACCTGTAGGGTAGGTGTATGGCTGTAGTTGGCAGTGGCGATCTATAACATTTTTGTTGGTATCTGTCGTAATGGCTGCACACGAGGTCAGGCTGACACAGGGTTTAAAGGAGAAGGGGAGTCATTTTTCTCTGCTCAGAAACATCAACTCGTTAGTGGAGGAGGACCCGGGAATTCAGAACCGTTTGCTACTATCGTTACTTATGCAGCGTGACTCATTTCCCATAACTTACCTGATAAAGATTTGGCTTCCAAAGAACAGTTCCACGGTCGTTGGTTTAACTGCATGTCTCATGCGAAGCCCACTCTGAATTTCAGTCCATTTCCCCCCCCCCCCTTGAGGATACAGTTCTGCCTTTATTAGTACTGGAGAGAACATTGTTGGTGAAGCACATATGGCGGGCGACACAGTGAATTTCGGTTTCGGTGATCGACTTGCAAGTCTTAGTGATGGCTGTTTTGCTGCAGTCTTTTCAAATAATGGGTTGGATCCAGACTAAATAGGCAATTGGCACCAATCCACCCTTCCTGTTGCAGACTCCTCCCTCACGTAGGGTTGCCAGGAGGGGGGCCTAGCCAATGTTGCAGCAATGTGTCTATGTCATTTCCGATGTGAGCCAGAAGTGATGTCATCACCCTGCGATATTGGGGCAACACTCTGGTATTTGGGCCAAAACTCTATGGTAACTTTGGCTTCTAGCATAGAGTTTTTGCCCAAATGCCAGAGCATTGCCCCGATGTCACCAATGTGATGATGTCACTCCTGGGTCATGTTGGAAGTGAAGTAGACACGTTGCTGCAACATTGACTGGGCCTCGCTCTTTCTCTGGTGAAGTTCCCCTCCGCCAGCCAGCTGATCAGTGGTGGGGTGGGGTGGCCTGGCGGCGGGGGACCCCTCCTCCACCCGGGGGGGGGTCTGACTACCCTCATATCATTCCTCAGGGTCCCCAATCTATCCCTCAGGAGCAGCATTTTGTGGAGATCAGTGGGCTGCAGTGGGAGGGGAGGCAGGGAAGCTCCATTTTGCCCCTGGAAAATTTATTCTGGATCCAACCTAACCTGTTTTAAAATCAAAAGCCATTTTCTCTCAAGTCGAGCATGCTATAGCGAAGAGGAGGAGGAGGAGATTGGATTTATACCCCATCCTTCACTACCCAAAAGAGTCTCAGAGCATCTTACAAACTCCTTCCCCTTCCCCTCCCCACAACAGACACCCTGTGAGGTAGGTGGGGCTGAGAGAGCTCTAACAGAAAGTGCTCTTTTTCAAGAACAGCTGTGCCAGAACTATGGCTTGCCCAAGGTCACCCTGCAGCTGCAAGTGGAGGAGTGGGGAATCAAACCCGGTTCTCCCAGATTAGAGTTCGCGCACTTAACCACTACACCACTACTAGCATAGATTGGCGCAAGATTTTCAGAGTGGTGTTTCAGATGATTTTGTGCCTGCCAGTTGGCATCCTTTAGCATGGCAGCTGAAAAGTTTGCACATGCTCACAGTTTGTTGCATTGCTGGCCTGACCTCGTATGCTCTGGGGACTTTATGGGCAGGTCAGTGCTGACGATGCGCCATTCCATCACAGCTTCATTTTGAGCACGTGTATGGCTTTTGTGCCAGCACAGTCAGTGAAACCCATCCTCTCTGCAAAGGAAGAACACTTTTGGTGGGATAGGTTTGAAGATGCCTCACCTGCTTCTGCATGGACTTTGGTACTTTCTAACCAGAAGTGCTAATCAGGGGTGATGTCGGTCTTCCCATACCACTCGATCCATGAATCCAGGACTAGACTTGGGCAGGAGACACTAAGTGCTTGTTAGAGCCGTAGCTTTCCATGGACTCCTTTAGCCAGGAGTCATCACGGGAGAGAGGGCAGACTGGTACTGGAGCTGCATTCCCCCCCCCCTAAGTTGCAGCTGACATATGGCCACCCCGTAGGATTTTCTTTCTTTTTTTTAATCCCCTGAAGTCAGGGTAGCTTTATTACTTTTTTGTTACACCCACAAACTAACAGAAAAAGAAATGGGGAAGGGGAAAGGTACCCCAGGATAAAAGGACAGTAAATTAAACCCACACTATAACTAAAAACCCAAGAGGGAAGATCTTTAACAGTTAGTATTCGGTTAGTTTTAAAACTTAAACTTTTCATTTAAATCAATTACTCAGAGAATTAGTCAGTTCATATTAGTATTCAGTCCAAATTTTCAAGTGTGCATCGAGTCTCTTTCATCAACTTCTTTGTTTGCGAGATCTTGTAATATAAAGAGTTACTTTGGTCCTCTAAGCCGCAGATCGTATGTCTCTCTGACCAGAACACCGCCCGCTGCACCTTGGTCTTCGTCAGTGTCTTTCTCTGCAGAGCCTGCTCCGCCTTCTCTTTCCTGTCGTTCCTCTTCCATCGGTCCAAAGTGCCGTTTCATCCATTCTTCAGCCCGTAGGATTTTCAATGCAAGAGGTGTTCAGAGGTGGTTTGTCATTGCCTGCCACTATGTCGTGACCCTGGTATTCCTTGGTGATCTACCATTTAAATACTGACCAGGGTTGATGCTGCTTAGCTTCTGAGATTTGACGAGATCAGGCTAGCTTGGGCCACCCAGGTCAGGGCAGTAGCTGTAGTACGTTATCTCAAGCTATTCTGTTTTATCACCCTTAGCCTAGTGTTTCATCAGTTAGGTTATTAGGATTTCCAAAGATCTGTGCAAAGTTAAAATCAAATATATACAACAAATTCAAAAAAAGAAAGAAGAAAGAAAAACACTATAAATATAAATTTGCAAAGTCAGTTTAAATGACTGAATTAGAGTTGACTCTAACCAGTTGTTAATTTGATTTCACTGCAGAAGGTTTTTTCCTTGGAATTATTTTTTTCACCACATCAAAGTATTTCCCCATATAGTTTATCAGTGGCACATTATTATTTTTTGCTTGCCTTGCACCAAGAAATATGTGCTCGTGTGGGCATATTGGTGCCTTTTGGCTGTGGGGCTGGCAGATGCTGGATGGAACGGAGCAACATAATGTTCAAGCTCGTTTCCCTTCACAGAAAGCTCTCCAGATTGTTCCCAAGGTGGAGCCTTTCCAACCTGCTATCACATCTTTGGCTCTGCATTGGTCCCAGAGCACTTCTTTGTGTCTGTTACTGTCACAGCGTTTTGTTCATACTTCTGTTTGGCCCTTCAGTTCCAGCCATATCTATGGAAGATGTTCTGTGTCTTTGTGTTTCGCTGACTCTCCGTTTTTGGCTCCATGGTGACAGATGCAGGCACACAGAACATCTTCCATAGATATGGCTGGAACTGAAGGGCCAAACAGAAGTATGAACAAAACGCTGCGACAGTAAATCTGAGCTTGTGGCTGGCGATCTCCCAGAATTACAACTGGTATCCGGGTTAAAGAGATCAGTTCCCCTAGAGAAAATGGCCGCTTTGGAAGGCGGACTCTATGACTCTATATCCCAAATCCTGCTCTCCTCAGGCTCCACCCTCAAAATCTCCCTCTTTTGTAATGATAGAACTAAAGGTCCCCCTATGAAGCTCATTGGCAGTTGATTCAAGTGACACAAAAAAGAAGCTCTTCTGCACACAGTGAAATGTAGGGTTGCCAGCCTCCAGGTGGGGCCTGGAGATCTCCTGTTTTTACAACTGATCTCCAGCTGACAGAGATCAGCTCCCCTGGAGAAAAACGGCTGCTTTGAAGGGCAGACTCTATGGCATTGTATCATGCTGAGGGCCCTTTCCTCCCCAAACTCTGCCTTCTCCTGGATCCACCCCCAAAGTCTCCAGGTATTTTCCAACCCAGACCTGGCATACCTAGTGACCTGTGGTGATGGCCACCAGCTTAGGTCTCTTATTGACTGTTAGCCATGATAGCCAAATGTGGCCTTCAGACTGAGAGGCAAAATGCCTCTGATAGTCAGATACTCCAGAGATGGATGAGTTAGTAGGGGAGGGCAGCTGTCTTCAGGCCTTATTTGAAGACCTCCCTGTGACATCTTATGTCCAGAAACCATGTGAAACAGGATAGTGGACTACATGGATCATTGGTGTGTTCCAGCATGATTGTTCTGATATTATGGGAACCACGCAGCTGCCACTGAAAATTGCATTCCCATGAGACGTTCCCTCCCAAAAGACAAAGCCAATTAAAACGTTACTAAGTCCATGTGGCGGACACATGGCTACCACATGGACTTTGGATCAGACTGGCACCTGAACTTTCCAGGTGCTTGGGGGCCCAATTTAGATCAGGACCATGGCATGGCGGGGGGGGGGGGGGGGGGGGGGGGGGGAGAGAAGGGGATGAAGATTTCATTCCTGTACCATTTGCCCAGGCCTGAAGTGGCCCCAGGGAACAGTTGTTTGCCTCCATGGGGAAACTTAGGGGTAGCCATCAATACATGTAAGTTTCCCCAGTTCTCCCTGGGGTTATTTGAAGTTGAGAAAATGGCATGGGTGAGGGGAGGCTTAAGCAAGTTTGGTGTAGTGGTTAGGAGTGCAGACTCTAATCTTGGAGAACTGGGTTTGATTCCCCGCTCCTCCACAGGCAGCTGCTGGTATGACCTTGGGTCAGTCATAAATTCTCTCAGAGCTGTTCTCTCAAGAGCAGTCCTCAAAAGAGCTCTCTCAGCCCCACCTACGGTGTCTGTTGTGGGGAGGGGAAGGAGATTGTAAGCTGCTCTGAGACTATGGGTGAAGGGCGGGGTATAAATCCAATCTCTTCTTTCTTCCTCTTGTCACTATGGTCCCAATCAGAATTGGGTTCTTGCCCTCTTGGGAATGAAGTTCCCTACAGTTCCACAGGCCCTGCAAGATGGAGCTCTTCCACTAGGCCTTTAGTTAAGGAGCCACACCCAACACACCAAGGCCCTGTGCCCAGGGGTCATTTCGTAGAAAAAGAGGTGCAGGAGCTCATTAGCATAACTCATCAGCATAACTTGTTTGCATATGCCACACCCCCTGACATCACCGGAAGTGTGTCAGAAGGCAACACCCACTGCTTAGGCTCCACTGGACTGTTTTGGACCGGGGGTTTGGAGGGGCTCTGCAATTTAGCTGGTTGCTTCTTGCTCTGACTGAGGGCTGCTGGCAGCAGGGGGTGGGGCTTGTTACATGTGCCCGCCCCCTGGGCTCTTTACTGCTGGTGCTCCGCTCCTGTGCGCTCCTGCAGGAAATGACCCCTGCCTGTGCCCAATACCACCATCGACAGCCTGAGCTTCGCCGATTTCAAAATCAATTACCGACTACATTGACTAGTATGTTGATGCTACCCTGCTTTCGCCATCACCCTTTAAATGGTTCCCTAGCACCTTATGTTGTGTTTTTAAGCTTTTAATTACATTATTGTTTTAGCTACTGCATTTTATGTAGGCTGCCCTGAGCCTGCTCCGGCGGGGAGGGTGGGGTATAGATCAAATAAACAAAGTGTGCACCGTTAGGTGAATTTGTCCATCCCATCCCCATGCCTCAATGAATTAAGGTATGCCTCAGATCTGCATAGATGTAATGTCAACATCGTATGGCAGTGCCCTTCAGCAACCAGTCGTCTTCACCAAGCCTGGCTGCCCCTGCCCATGATAATTGTGCATTTCTTTTTGCCCTGTCTAACAGGCTGATCCGGTGGAGCTTGATGGATGAAACCTGAGCGATGTGGGTTCCTTTTGCAGTCAATAGGCATTAGTATTAGCAACATTTCCCTGGAGATGCTGGGGGTTGAACATGGGAACTTCTGCATACAAAGCTGATGCTCTGTCATGGAGCTATCCCACTTAATTTCCAGAGCAGTAGCCTTCTTTCTCCTCTTGTCCCAAATGGGGCTCAAACCAGCGGCCCACAGCTTACTAATCAGCATAATGCAATGGACAAAACCCCCAAGCAGTCCATACGCCAGTGAAGTTCATCCACCCAGCCTTGCATGTGCCTCACTCTCAAAGTAGTGTGGGTAACCACTAGGGGTGAGGCCCTTCAGGTTACCGCGACTCAGGGCCTTGCTTAGGGCTGCCAGGTGGGGGTGGGGAAACCCCCGCTTTGGAGGCCCAATTTCCGCCGCCGCGGAATCGGGCCCCGGGGGGAACTCTGCCCCCCGAAGAGCAGCGTGGCTGTGTCACCAGAGGTGACGCAACCACGTCGCCCACGTTGGGGGCGTGGCCCGGATCACCAGAGGGAAAACTCTATGGTTTTCCTCCTGACGATCGGGGCCACACCCCCAACGTGGGCAACGTTGCACGTCACTTCCGTTGATGTGCTGGCGGCGCGCACGCGTGCATCCGGAGCCGTCAGAGCCTCCCCTGCCGGTGAGTTTGCGGGACTTGGCAACCCTAGCCTTGCTCCATATGGGCTCCATTTTGTCCAGCTTTAGGTGGCCAGTTGAAGATCTTTTTTTAACCCAGGCTTTGGAGGGATTCATTTTCTTTCTTGTTCCCTTCTCCTTGTTCACATTCTGCATTTGGCTGATTAACAGAAGTGTCCTTGTTTATGCTGATGTTAAGATGAATCTTATTGAGGTGGTGCTTTTTATGATTTTTAAGAGTTTTCACTGCTTTTTGTAGATTTTAGTGCTGGCCTCATTGTTTATTATACTATAAATTCCTCCAGGAACCACGGGTTGAGAAATGAGCCTATAAAACTTTTAAATGAGCAAATAAGTATTGAGGGATTTTTGTTCACACAAATGTAAATAATTCTCCAAAGAGCCCTGCATTTCCCAAGTGGACAATATGCCGGCCTCTTACTGTGTTTACATTTATGGTGCTCATAGAAAGAAATATTGAATGGAAAGATAATGAGAACCAAATGGCTTAATTTGGATTCTGGTGAATATTTAAAAATGGCCTTGTATGTTGTCAGCATTTCTCTTTCCTTGCGGGGTGTGTTTTGTTTCGTTTAATCAAAGGGTGAAGAGTGAGATCTCAAACTTTGTGATCAGTAAAGCCAAAAAATGAAGCACTCTGAAGAAGAAGCGCATGCTTCAGCAAGAACTTAATTTAGAGCATGTTGGATGGAACATCTTTACGGAATGAAGTTGTAATTAATTTAGTTCTGCTTTGACCTCTTCTGGCAAGAAGGGGACAAAATTGATGGGTACCAATGACAACTAGAAACCACAAGACAATTCAGAATCTAATACCTGGGTAATTAGCCTGAGCTTTAGCTTGCTGGACAACAGTATATATTTCACAAACGAAGCACGAATAAATTGACCACAGTGGTTGAACTTTCTGATTTCCTTAGTTATGCACATCCAGTCAGGAGGGCAGCTTATGTATGGTTCCCTGGAGGCCTTTTCTGCAGGTGAAACCAGTGCCTTGGTGGCAATGAAAGATTTCCATCAGTGGACTGTTGTGAATTCCTTGCTGCCGCCCTCCTGCCCCAGCTCCAAATGGTTCCTGAAATGCTGCTTCTAGGGAGGAAAGCAAAACAGCATGAGGAAAGGAGCGAGAATCAGCCAAAATGTCTCCCCTTCCATGAGTGGAAACCTTCTGGTGGATCCAAGTCAGTGTGTGATATAATGGTTGGGGAGTCAAACAAGGAGTGGGAAAACCTAGGTTCAAATTTCCACTTGGACAGGCCCATCTAGATGTGATAGGCATCCCCAGTTGCAGGGCTTTTTTTTGTAGAAAAAACCCCGTGATAGGCATCCCCAGTTGTAAGGCTACCAATTCCATGGCAGATAACTTCTGGAGATGTGGGCATGGAGCCTGAGGAAGGACCTCAGCAGGGTATAATGCTATGGTGCCCACTGTCCAAAGCTGCCATTTTCTCCAGGAGATCTGTCTGGAGACTGGAGACCAGTTGTAATTCCAAGAGATCTCCATGCAACAAACAGAGTAACCCACCTGCCTCGGAGTCGCTAGGGGGTTGTCACTCTCCAGGCCTTCCCTCTGTAGCCACGCATGCTGAGGTTTTGGCTGTAGTGGGCGTGGCCATCTCTGAAGCCAGCCAGAGCCCCGTTCCTGCCCCAAAATAGCCCTGCCCAGTTGTAAGGCTACCAACTCCACGGCAGATAACTTCTGGAGATGTGGGCGTGAAGCCTGAGGAAGGACCTCCGCAGGGTATAATGCTATGGTGTCCACTGTCCAAAGCTGCCATTTTCTCCAGGAGATCTGTCTGGAGACTGGAGATCAGTTGTAATTCCAAGAGATCTCCATGCAACCTCCCCAGATTCACCATGGGGACATGCTGCCATTTTTAAAAAGTGAGTTCCCAGCTGGGCACTCCTTTAAACTGCACTGAGGGGGCCCAGTTCTAGTCAGGATCCTCAATGGAAGAAGAAGAAGAAAAAGAAGAGGAGGAGGAGGAGGTTGGATTTATACCCCACCCTTCACTTGGAGTCTCAGAGCAGCTTACAAACTCCTTTCCCTTCCCCTCCCCACAATAGACACCCTGTGAGGTAGGTGGGGCTGAGAGAGCTCTGACAGAAACTGCTCTTTTTCAAGGACAGCTGTACCAGAGCTTGTGACTGACCCAAGGTCACATCAGCAGGTGCATGTGGAGGAGTGGGGAATCAAACCCGGTTCTCCCATATTAGAGTCCGCGCATTTAACCGCTACACCAAATTGTATTTTCCCCATGTGCTTTCCTCCCCTTCCTGAAACCAGTGGCCATTCTTTCTCTGCATGCCCCCTGCTGCTGTGTTGGGGAGAAGAAGAAGAAGAAGAGATTGGATTTATACCCCGCCCTTCACTCCCCAAGGGAGTCTCAGAGCGGCCTACAAACTCTGCTTGACCAAGGTCATCCAGCAGCTGCAAGTGGAGGCGTGGGGAATCAAACCCGGTTCTCCCATATTAGAGTCCGTGCATTTAACCACTACACCAAATCGTCCCTTCCCCCTGTGCTTCCCCCCCCTTCCTGAAACGTAACCAGTGGCCATTCTTTCTCTGCATGCCCCCTGCTGCTGTGTTGGGGAGGATAAACAGCTAAGGGGGAAGGCAGGATCTTCCCCCACCCCGTGCAGTGGTGGTCCCAACCGGAATCAGAATCTAAAAGAATTCCCATCTGGAAACTCACTTTTAAAAATGGTGGCGTGTCCCTGGGGCGAATCTGTGGCCACCCATCACATCTAGATGGGCCCTCACTGGGTGGCCTTGGGACAGTTGCTCCAGGGCAGCAGAACTGACCTCACGGGGCATTTGTGAACATAAAAGAGAGAAGGGGGAAGACTCATTTAATTATTAGTTGAAATATTTATATCCTGTCTTTCCTCACGGCTCAAGGCAGCTTACAAACCACAATGAAAACATCAGTTTAAAACATAAAACTCCAGATAACTAGGGTTACCAGGTCCCCCCTGGCCCCCGGTAGGAGATGGGGCCATAGGGTTGCCAGATTCAGGTTGGGAAACTCCTGGAGATTTGGGGATGGAGCCTGGGGAGGACAGGGACCTCAGTGGGGTACAAGGCCGTAGAGTCTATGCTCCACAGCAGCCATTTTCCCCAGGGGAACTGATCTCTGTAGTGTGGAGAAGAGTTGTAATTCTGGAGGATCCCCAAGTCTCACCTGGAGGCTGGCATCCCATCAGGATAACCTTGCTCTGGCCAAAAAATGCCTGTGGCCTGTACTCTGTACGCTGCTTTGAGTTCCTTGGAGGACATGCCTGGTAGATTCATCCAGGACCGGACTGCCTCAGTAATAGAAGTGGATCCTGCGCCTCCAGACCATCGCCTAGACCAGATTAAAAGAATTTGATTTCAGTCACCACATTTGTTCTGTAACATGAGCAACACCGATCAAGCGCAACATGCCTTTAATTAAACTCACTGTTTTCTTAAGATGTGCCAGTGTTAAAGGCACCTAAGGGGCAGAGAATTTTGCCTCTCTAACAGTCTAGAAACTTAATTTCAGTCAAAAGTTTATTAATATCTACCCATTGGAAGTAGATTCTGGGAGTCACGTGTCTGTTTTTCTGCCAAAACTTGTTCTCAGAGGCCAGCTTTGTAGAAAGCAGAGATTACTGTCATGCAGTGGGGAGCTGACATAAAGCAAAGAGGAAAGAGACATAAAACAGGATTCATTAAAAAAAAATGCTTGGTAAATAAACCCTGGAACTTATTTTGCTACCACAGATTTAGATCTGCTGAGAAATAGACTGACACTGTGTGGCTGTGTTTTGCCAAATGGACTACAGTACTCTTGATAATTAATCTTGCACCAGATTTTATGCATGTTTACTCAGAAGCAAGTCTGGCTGAGTTCAATGGAAATTACTTCCCATTGTGTGTGTATGCGATTATCGCCTTCATCTTAGTCCTTCCAATATGTCAACGGATAAATTTGTTATCAGCTTCCAGCAATGAGTACACTTTTTGTGTGTATGCGTGTATACTTTCTCTTCGCCCCTGTTTTACACCAGACAATCCAAGAATTACAGAGACTAGAAAGTTACTTCCTTGCTCATTTCGACAGCTTGCTTGATTTATGAACTTCACAATGGTAATGAATCCCATTAAACTGTTTGTAGAGCAGTTTTCTGGTCTTCCTAACCCTACCTTCTATGGAGATAGATCAAGATGGGTAGCCATGTTAGTCTATCTGTAGCAGTAGAAATGAGTAAGAGTCCAGGAGCACCTTAATGACTAACAAAATGTGTGGTAGGGTATGAGCTTTCGTGAGTCACGGCTCACTTCTTCAGAGGTCCCACTGTAGCTACGGGCCTGGAACTGTCTAGCTTGAAGTGGTAGTATTTTAAATTGCTATGAATACCATTGTTTGCAATCTTGGACTGTTAATATTTATCTTAATATTTATGCATACTTTAACTTACACATAGCATCTTTTTTCCCTTCTTGATTGATAACTAGTTCTCCTCCAGTCCTGCTGACACATGAACGCCTTTTCAGAACCTGGGTTTTATTTATGTGGTTTTTCTTTTTTCTTTTTGGAAAGATTGATCTCCACTGATTAGGGAATTTGACATATTTAAACATTCCTGCAAGTTTAGATGACCACAACCCCAGAGCCAACTAACTTCCTAATATTTAAAAACAAGGGTTTATTTTTTTTAAAGTGAAATCAAAATTCTGTATGTCTTTTTTCACCCACCAAACACCCTTCAGTCTTATAACCAACGAAACATAGTAGATATGTGTTAGGTACAGGGGTTATTTCCTGCAGGAGCGCACAGGAGCAGAGCTCCGGCAGTAAAGAGCCCAGGGGGTGGGCACATGCAACAAGCCCCGCCCCCTGCTTCAAGCAGCCCTGGGCCATGAGGAGCATGAAGCAGCCAGGTAAGTTGCAGTGGGCGTTGCCCTCTGACACACTTCCAGTGATGTCAGGGGGTGTGGCATATGTAAATAAGTTAGGCTAATGAGTTATGTTAATAAGCTCCTCCAATTCTTTTTCTACTAAATGAGCCCTGGTTAGGTAGAAGGAAAGGCAAAAGACATGCAAGATGAATGATTAACAATTCTGTTGTGAATCTACATATGTTGTAGGTCATGGCTTGCTTGCTTACATAATTATAGTTAAATAATTTCTATGCTTTCTCACATTCTTAAGTTCCTTGTGGTAGTATGTAAGAATAAAACCTATGACCATCACTAAAAAAAGTTCAACAGAATCAGTAAAACTAGAAGTGCAAAACTACAGAAATCAGTAAAACTAGAAGTGCGAAAACTACAGTGTGAAACAATAAAAGTAGCCATAGATAAAATCAACCAGAGGACCATTGCCTATCAACTTAATAGAAAGGAGGGAAAGTTGGAATGAAAATTACATGCCAGATGTTCAAGTAAATAAAAACTGGGCTTCGCCAGTTGCATTGGCTACCAATCAAGTACCAGATCCATTTCAAGGTGCTGGTGATGACCTTTAAAGCCCTATGCGGCCTGAGACTGGCATATCTGAGGGACTGCCTCTTCCCAGAGAGCCTTGCACTCCGTGAATCATCATTTGCTGGCTGTCCCCAGCCCAAGGGACATCCACTTCTCCTCAAGCAGGGCCAGTTAGGGTTGGCAGACCCCTGGTCCAAATGGGGGTTCCCCTGATTTCGGGGGCTCCTTCCTGCCACCAGCCAGCTGGTCGATGGGGGAAGCCCTGCCCACAAGAGCGGCCACCCATGGCCACCCCTACTGTAAGATTTAAGGGGGCCTCCAGCTGACTGGTGGGACATGTGGTCCACTGATCAGCTGGAGGTCTCTTTAAATCTTGCAGGAGTGAGGGAGAGGCGTGGCCATGTGCAACTGCACTTCAAGCTGTGAATTTGCTACTTGGAGTACAGACACACGCAGCCCCCCACCCCCCCCGCTTCTTGCCAAAAGCATTCAAAGGGACCCTTTAAATAATTTTAGTAAGAAGCAGGGGCCGCCGGTCCCCAATGTGATGATGTCACTTTTGTGTGACATCATCACATTGGGGACATCCTCGCCCCCTCCAGTAACACTCCCCAAAGTCCCCTGCCAGGGACTTGGAAGGACCTGGCAACCCTAGGGCCAGGGCTTTTTCTGCCCTGGCCCCGGCCTGGAGTTGAGGCATCCCGATCAAGATCAGGGCCCTGCAAGGCCTGTTACAGTTTTGCAGGGCCTGCGAAATGGGGCTGTTCCACCAGGCCTTCAGTTGAGGCAGTGAGCGCCCACCAATTGGCCTCCCTGCTGCAGTCTCTTAATGTTAAGGTGCTATTAATAAGAGCTTCTATGGCTCGGCCGCAGCCCAATTGTTCCCAGCTATTAGGATTGCTGAATATGTAATTGTTGCAACACCTACCTTTAAACTGTTTTAAACTTTTTTTACTGTTTGAGCTGTCAAGGTTTGACAGCATGATAAAAAGTAGAGACATCCCCCTGCCAACAAAAGTCCTTATGGTCAAAGCGGTGGTATTCCCAGTGGTACTGTATGGCTGCAAGAGTTGGACTATAAGGAAGGCTGAGCGCCAAAGAATAGATTCTTTTAAATTATGGTGCTGGAGAAGACTCTTGAGAGTCCCTTGGACTGCAAGAAGATCAAATCAGTCAATCCTAAAAGAAATCAATCCTGACTGTTCCCTGGAAGGCCAGATAATGAAACTGAAGCTCAAATACTTTGGCCACCAAATGAGAAGGGAGCACTCACTGGAGAAGAAGACCCTGATGCTGGGAAAGACTGAAGGTCAAACAAGAAGGGGACAGCAAAGGAAGAGATGGTTAGACATGAAATTAAGCAAACTCCGGAGCACAGTGGAAGACAGGAGGGCCTGGCGTGATATGGTCCATGGGGTCACGAAGAGTCAGACTCGACTGTGCGACTGAACAACAACACTGTTTGATACTTATTTCTCTGTTTATTGATTGTAATTTATTGCTGTGAACCGTCCTGAGCCCACTTGCCGGAAGAGCAAAGAAGAGCGGGATATAAATAGAAATAAATAAATAATTTTTTATTCGGCACCTGATGTTTCACAATGAAGGTGGCTGGCAGAAAGTGATGGGGTGAGTTCCCCAAAGGAGGGGCCACTGCTACATAAAATGTGTATCGCCAATTATGTAGAATCATCATTGTCTTGTACTGCTGTGGGGCATCCAGAATAGTCACAGTTTTAACATGTAAACATTCACTGTTACCAATACCAACCGGAAACAATGTGAGCTCAAACAGAATTAAAAATAACCGTCCCTTCACTGTTCCTGTAAATACTGAGGCTGTATGATAACCTTTGCATTTAATGCTTTCTTGAGGCATTATTGTATCTGATTTCATCTGTGACCACTCACATAGGAAGGCTCCGTAGCAGTTTTTACCGCAAGCAATTATACTGGTCAGGATACAGCAGTTACTAGATTGGTGCACTCGTAAAGTGCATGAGGAAACAATTATAGTGTATTCAAATAAAGATCTTGGGTTCCATCCACTCGGGCCAACAATAATATTGCACTGGCCGCAGACCAAGGAATCCCATGTTTTGACTCGTGTGTATCCCAGAACAAATTTAGCATCCTAACTCCTAAGCGGGTATATTTCTCTACTCTGTTTTCCCCCCTCTCTGTATCTCTCCTAACATTTCCCTGTTCACCTTTGTGGAACGGATCCAGTCCAGAATGGTTTGTGCCCCGTCCCTCTGTTCAGTAAAGCCTTTCTCTGGCCTTGGGGTGGGGGGTCTTCCTTTGTCAGAGGAAGTCCCATTTCTGTGGAAGGAAGTCTCCTTAGATGGAAGGAAGGCTTCAAACTTGGCTGAGTGGGGTGGTAGGATACAAGCTGGTATCTTTCGATAAGATTTTGACATTATATCAACAGGACCAGGGCCAGTCCTGGGAGGGCAGTATCGTGAGAGAAGATGACAGAAGCACATTGTGCTCTCTGTTATGTCTCAGGCCTTCCTTGCCACCATTGGGTCCAAGGTGAGTTCCAGAGACACTGACATCTTGAGTCACAGCCCATAGTGTTATGGAAGAAGATTGAAATTCAATCAAAAGAGTTTTCAGCTAAACGTTAGGAAGAACTTCCTGACAGAGCAGTTCCTCAGTGGAACAGGCTTCTTTGGGAGGTGGTGGGCTCTTCTTTGGAGGTTTTTAAGCAGAGGCTAGATGGCCATCTGACAGCAATGCTGATTCTGTGAATTTAGGCAGATCATGAAAGGGAGGGCAGGAAGGGTTGCATCAGTGCTTAGTTCTTGTGGCCCTTTCTTACACGCCCAGGGAAATGCCGATCACCACTTTGGGGTCAGGAAGGAATTGTTCTTCAGGCCAGTTTGGCCAACGATCCTGGAGATTCTTTGCCATCTTCTGGGCATGGAATAGGGGGCAAAGGGTATGTGTGTGGAGGGGGAGGTATTTGTGAATTTCCTGCATTGTGCACGGGTTTGGACTAGATAACCCTGGAGTTCCCTTCCATTTCTATGATTCTATTCTATTCTATTCTATTCTATTCTATTCTATTCTATTCTATTCTATTCTATTCTATGGTGATTTAGGTAAACCTCCCCTGTCGTGTCTGTCAGCCCAAACGCCAATGCCCACCAGCGGAGCAAGCTGCAGTGGTGCTCATAGGTCTGCTGTGGATCACCTTGCTCCTGGCCACCAATTGCACTGGAGGTACCAACAGGTGCAGGATGCCCCAGGCCACCTGGGCCCTGTCTGGGGTGGGAGCAGGGCTGACATCGACATACCCTGAGGTGGACCAGCTGCCAGACCCCAAGGTGTCTGCTGGGGCCACTGCTCCTGACCACAGGACTCCCCGTTGCCCACCTGCCCTTCCCTCATCTGTTTGTTTTCTGGCAGTCTGCTATCCGTGCACCCAGTGGTACGAATTGCCCATCATCATCAGGGAATGGGCATATGGGCCGTGTTGGCATCTGTCAGTGCAGGTGGCAAGAGGTCTTTTGAGGAGGTGGGGGAAGAATGCACAGGCACTGGGTCCGAGGCTGGAAAGGAGGCATGAGAGAGAGGCATGATGGTAGACTGAGGATTGGAGGGGGGCCAGCCCCCCCGGGCCCCCTCTGCCCTAGGCCCCCAAACATCTGGAACTGGCCCTTGGTAGATAGGGCTGCCAAGTGGTGGCGGGGGGTGGGGAGCCCCCTGCTTTGGAGGCCTGATTTCCGCCGCTGTGGAATCGGGCCCCGGGGGGAACTCCCCCCCCCGAAGCGCAGCATGGCTGTGTCACCAGAGGGGACACAGCCATGTCGCTCACGGGGCGTGGCCCAGATCGTCAATGGGAAAACTCTATGGTTTCCCCTCTGACGATCTGGGCCACGCCCTCAACGTGAGTGACGTAGCACGTCACTTCCTGTGACGTGCTGGCGGTGTGCCCCCGCACCACCCGCGGTGCGCACCCGCCCCACCGGCGGTGCGCACCCACACCACCGGCGGTGTGCCCCCGCACCGGTGAGGCTCCACCGCTGCCAAGAAGACTTGGCAACCCTATTGATAGATGACCCAGGTTTGAATCCCCACTCTGCCCTAGAAGCTTGCTGGGTGAGCTTGGGCCAGTCACATACTCTCTGCATAATCTACCTAACAGTATTGTTGTGAAGTTAAAATGTGAGAAAGGAAAACAGTAGGGTCCCCATTGGGGAGAAAGGTGTGTGTGTGTGTATGAAGTCTTATACCTTGAGTCAGCTCCACCCTTTCCTCCATTTTAAATCTCCCGCACGCACTAATGTTGTGCAGCGTGATCTGCATCCTAAATCTTGAGTCTGCAGTTGTTTTACCCAGGTAGGCCCCAAGAGAGACTACTTATCTGGAAGGTTCAGCCAGGAGATGTGAGCCAGGACCTGCTGGAAGACTGTGGAGGAGAAAGGACGCCTCTGTTATTTCATCCTGGACAGAATGTGGGGGGAGTCACTTGAAGGACAAATGTGTGTGTCCAATGATCTGCAGACCTAGGAGATATGGTCTTTCTCGCCTCTCCCTCCCACTGCAGCCAATCTGAACCACCAGAAATATTGTTCCTAGGGGGAAAAGGGTGTGTGTGTGTGGTCTAGTAGAGGAATTTGTTACAGTTGCTAGACCAGCCACATACATAGAGTTATAACAAAAGTTTTTACGATGTGTGGGGAGGTCTGATGTAGGAGGGGGAAATCGCCACTCCTCTTCCAAAGGCTGAAGTGCTTTAAGTCTTCCGAATTGTGTGGGTGGATGCTTGACATGACATTGAAGGGTTCCGACTGAGCCCCGTGCGCTCATTTTGAGCCAGCCTATTATGTATGGGATTTATTTTTTTAATTAAACCGATTATTTGACTAAAATATTTAATTGACTAAACCGAGGCTATCATACTTTGGTCACATTACGAGAAGGCAAGAGTCACTGGAAAAGACAATAAGGCTAGGAGAAGTCGAAGGCAGCAAGAAAAGAGGAAGACCCAACATGAGATGGATTTACTCAAAGGAAGCCATGACCCTCAGTTTGCAAGACCCGAGAATGGCCATTAACGAGAGGACATTTTGGAGGACATTAATTCATAGATGGGTAGCCATGCTGATCTGTCTGTAGCAGTAGAAAAGAGCAAGAGTCCAGTGGCACCTTAAAGACTAACAAACTTTCTGGCAGAGTAGGAGCTTTCATGAGTCACTGTTCACTTCTGATTTTTGTTGTTGTTCAGTCGCAGTCGAGTCCGACTCTTCACAACCCCATGGACCAGATACCGCTAGGCCTTCCTGTCTTCCGCCGTCCTCTGAAGTTTGCTCAACTTCATGTTCGTTGCATCTATGACACTGTCTAACCATCTCATCCTTTGCCTTCCCCGTCTTCTTTGACCTTCAATCTTTCCCAGCATCAGGGTCTTCTCCAGTGAGTGTTCCCTTCTCATTTGGTGGCCAAAGTATTTGAGCTTCAGTTTCATTATCTGGCCTTCCAGGGAACAGTCAGGGTTGATTTCTTTTAGGATTGACTGATTTGATCTCCTTGCAGTCCAAGGGGCTCTCAAGAGTTGTGCTTTTATGAAGATGTACCTTGGCTACTGTGGAAGTGAATAAACAATGAGATTTTTTTTAAAAAGAGTCTTCTCCAGCACCATAGTTCAAAAGAATCTATTCTTCAGCGCTCGGCCTTCCTTATAGTCCAACTCTCGCAGCCATACATGACTACTGGGAATACCATTGCTGTGACCATGCGGACTTTTGTTGGCAGGGTGATGTCTCTACTTTTTATCATGCTGTTTAGGTTCACCATCGCTTTCCTCCCAAGGAGCAGGTGTCTTTTAATTTCATGGCTGCTGTCCCTGTCTGCGGTGATCTGGGATCCCAGGAACGTGAAGTCTGTCACTACTTCCACGACTTCCCCTTCTATTTGCCAAGGAGTGATGGGGCCGGATGCCATGATCTTAGTTTTTTTGATGTTGAGCTTCAAGCCCACTTTTGCTCCTGGACCCTTGCTCTTTTGTATTAATTCATAAGGTCTCTGAAAGTGACTTGAGGGCACTTCTCTCTCTCTCTCTCTCTCTCTCTCTTATTTATTCAAAACCTTTATTATTTGTCTTGCCTGAGCTAGCCTTGGCTGGGAGGGAGGGTTGAAATCTAACAAATAAAATAAATAAAATTGTTACCTTGTGGGATTCAACTTGGTTTATAATGAAAATAAAATGATCGTTTAAAAAAAGAAAAACACACGTAAAAGATCATGATTTTTAGGAACTCATTTTAAAAGGTTATTCCCCTACCTTTTAGAGAGCCCCAAAGTGGCATAAAAACAAATAAGTAAGACAATCCATCACAAAATAATTATGAACAATATCAGTAAAAAAAAGTATATGGCAATATTTGTGTGTGAGATTTTTCTGAAATCTGTTTTGTGTACGTACACGCCCAGCTCTTTCTTCAACTCGTTCGCCGTTGGATTAAATACATTGATCCTTTCTGAAACTCTGTCCTCAGTGGGTTGGAAAAGTTTTGAACTCGAGTCTGGTGGACCCCACTTAGGAGGCTAGACAGCTGAGGAGGGAAGGCAACCAATGTTCCCTCTAAGCTATGGAGTCTTTTGAGCAAAAATTCTACTCTGTGAGCTACTGGCATTAAAGTTGTGAGCAAGCAACTTGGCTGCTGCATAAATTAGTTTGCTCTGGAGCCATCCTTCCTGAGCTAAGACAGAAATGTGTGAGCCAGAGGCTAAAAAATTGTGAGCTAGCTCACAGTAACTCAGCTTAGAGGGAACACTGAAGGCAACCTGGTATAGCCCAACCTCGTCAGGTCTTGGAAGCTAAGCAGGCATTGTATTTGGGGATGGGAGACCACCAAGGGAGACCACCAAGGAAGGCGCGCCCATATAACAGCTGAGGGGTCTGCAAGAAGGGGCACTGTGCTAGGGTTGCCAGCTCCGGGTTGGGAAGTATCTGGAGATTTTGGGGGTGGATCCAGGAGAGGGTGCGCTTTGGAGAGGGGAGGGACCTCAGCATGGTACGATGCTGTAGAATCCACCCTCCAAAGCAGCCATTTTCTCCAAGGGGACTGATCTCTGTTGCCTGGAGATCAGTTGTAAAAGCAGATCTCCGGGCCCCACCTGGAGCTTGGCAACCCTGCACTGTGCCCAGTTAGGGTCAGGGCCCCCCTTCTCCTAGTTCCTTATCCTTTTTGGTGGGGGATAACACAGGCCTCCCCCCATTTCCTTGCTGACAGAGTGGCCCTCGCCGTTAGGTTAGGCTGCAAAACAATTCCGTCGTGTGTCTGGATCGAAAGCTTTCTTTGAATTGGGGGGGACGGACGGGATGATGCAAGCGTGGCCAAATTTCAGGGGTGGTGAAAATGCCCAAACCAGGCTGGCCGTGCTTCAACCAGCCAGGGCAGGCAAGTCTTAGCAATCGAATTAATCTCCAGCATCATGACGCGCTTGGCCTCCTCCAGCCTGTTGTGTACACAGCCAAGGAGAGGCAGAGATTAAATCAGTTTAACAAATATTCCTATTTGCAGTGGGTGAAAAAGGAAATCGGAGCTTAAGGGCCTCTACAGCTGTTTGCTCACAACTTTGCCATACAAACTGAGGAGAGAACTGGTCAGCTTACTGGGACCTCTCCCCCCACCCCCCAGCCACCTCTGCCCAGGGCCTGAATGAGTCACTGGGCTTATGTCTAGTTTTGCAAGCTAGGAGAAGTCATTAGGTTAAGTTTCAGAGCGTCTTTTTCCATTTGCTGACGTCAAGACGGATGACATAAATGGAGGCAGCCCTACACGTCTGTGTGCTTCCAAGGCTGGGAGTGAAGTGTGAACGTGGGTAGCTGTTGGTTGGGAGGGCACTTGAAACCAGTCGAGTCTGATTTACGGTGAGGAACTGCGCTAAGAAATAAAGTGATTTCCTTCATGGCCGTCCGTGCCAGAGGTGCCCTTGTGCCAGCTGTTCTGTGCCAATGAACCTATTGGCAGCACTGGCTGTAATCCAGCCAATTGGAAGGCTAGACAGAGTACCTTAGAATGGAGGTCTGCCTTCCTAACACTGGTATTTACCTCATGCTGCTGGGGTTTACTAACCTCCATTTGGGAACTAGAGATCTCCTGAAATTACAACCGAGCTCCAGTTTACAGAGATCAACTCCCCTGCAGGAAGTAGTAGCTTCAGTCATGGGCTTTATGACGTCACATCCCCTCTAAGCCCTCTCTCCCCTTTCCAAGCACAGCCCACAAATCTCCAGGTATTTCTCAGGCCAGTGTTGGCATTCCTGCATGTTCCAAACCTACACACCTATCCTGGGGGGAGCAAGTTTCCATTCCCCCACTGGGGGCGGGGGTTCCCCTGATTTCAGACCCCCTGATCCACCCATCGGCCAGCTGACTGGGAGGAGCCCCGCCCCCAAAGAGCTCCACAATGCCTGATGTGCTCGGAGCAATGACCTTACCTGGAGGTGTTGCAGGGGGACGCTCTAGCATTTGCCCAAAAACTCTATGATGACCATAAAGACTTTGGAGAGGAGCCAGGAGCCCCCTGCCGCCAAGAGGCAGGGACCTGGCAACCCTGGAGCAACATGAATTTAACAGGATTCAAAAGGGGATCTTTTGGACCTTTTACAATTGGCTCTGGTAGGAGAGTTTCTTTGCCTGCTTTGTCGTTCCTGTGGATGCGGTATAAATAGGCAACGTCTCGTGACCGACATTACAAGAGAAGGTAGGAATAGTGAGGGTTGCACAACATAGGTCAGGCTAAGTGGAGAACACCCTGAAGTATCATAGAATGAAGGACCATTCCTCAAAGAACATGGTGGGCTGGTTAGGGAACACGTTTGGTGTAGAGCAACATTAACCCAACCTTTCATTTTCTCTACCCCATGTTGGTAGAGGGGGATGAGATTTGGTATTTCTCGGTGCAGTTCACAAGCAGGTTAAGATAAATGAAGCCAGCGAGAATGCTGGGTAAGTTGGGAGCCGGGGGGAGTTGATGAAAAGGCTGCTGGGCTACCGTAAAAGGTAAAAGTAAAGGTTCCCTTGCTCGAAAGCCAGTCGAATCCGACTCTAGGGTTGCGGTGCTCATCTCCGTTTCAAAGCCGAAGAGCCAGCGCTGTCCGAAGACATTTCCGTGGTCATGTGGCCGGCATGACTAAACACCAAGGTGCACGGAACGCTGTTACCTTCCCACCGAAGTGGTACCTATTTATCTACTTGCAATTTCTTGCTTTCGAACTGCTAGGTTGGCAGGAGCTGGAACCAGAGACAGGAGCTCACTCCGTCATGCGGCACACTCAGGTCTCGAACTGCTGAACTACCGACCTTCCACAGCCTGCAGTTCAGCATCTTAACCACTTGAGCCACCGCAGCTCCAATGGGCTACCGTACATAAGAACATAAGAGAAGCCATGTTGGATCGAGCCAATAGCCCATCCAGTCCATCAGTCTGTTTCACACAGGGGCCAAAACCCAGGTGCCACCAGTAAGTCCACCAACAGAGCCAGAACTCTAGAAGCCCTCCCACTGTTGCCTCCCAAGCACCAAGAATACAGAGCATCACTTCCCCAGACATAGTATTCCATCTGTAGCTTTTGATGAATAGCTGCTGATAGACCTCTGCTCCATATGTTTATCAATATGTTATCCATATGTTATCATAGTTACAAATGGCCCTAGACTTAGGGGGTGGATCCAGGAGAGGGTGGGGTTTGGGGAGGGGAGGGTCCTCAGCATGGTACAATGCCATAGAGTCCAAAGCAGCAGTTTCCTCCATGGGAACTGCTCCCTGTCAGCTGGAGATCAGTTGTAAAAATGGGCGATCTCCAGGCCCCACCTGGAGGCTACAAAAAGACCGAGAACACAACCAAATCAGTAGAAGGGAGTATGAACGCTATGTGGCCCTAAACTGCTCTAAAATGGAAACCTTATTAACAGTACTATACTATCAAATCTCTTAAAGACAATAATTTTTACCATCAATGTTACAACATAAACATACAACCAAAAATCGGAAATGAAACCCGGCTCATAACTTTGAACTATGCGCCGGGTTTCATTTACGATTTTTTTTGTTATATGTTTGTGTTGTAACATTGATGGTAAAAATTATTGTCTTTAAGAGATTTGATAGTATAGTACTGTTAATAAGGTTTCCATTTTAGAGCAGTTTAGGGCCACATAGCGTTCATACTCCCTTCTACCCACCTAGAGGCTGGCAACCCTATTACAGGGGCCTCTTGGCTCAGTCTCTCCTGGGCCATCTTAGCAAACCAAAAGCAAAACAAATATGCCCCTGGATGGGAACACACATAGAGGGGAATCCTTACAATTGTTCTGTGAGATAAACGGTGACAAAATTGTATTATTTTCTGTTTACTAATGAAACAAGCCAAATTTTGTCTGCGTATCCAGGCAGGGAGAGGAAATTAAACCCAGTTCAAAGTCCATTTTCCCCTGGTGGCTGGTAATGAGCTTGGTACAGTGGATTAATGTGGAGAGCAGTCTGGTACGAGCCTCTCCCCGGTGCTGAAATAAAACCGATGGAGCTCTACGTACAATTTTCTTTTAGCCAAAGATTATGGCAGGTTAAGCCCTGCAAGCACCACCTCCCCATCTTCTTGGGCTGGGAGTTTCCTCCTTAATAGAACTATTTAGTCTCCCCAGAGGCAGTGTAGTTCTACCCTGCTTCAGTGAAAGTGGATGGTGAATCATTTCCTTAAAATTAGAACCTCCAACCACTTAATCGAGAGCGGCCTCTTTTATTTGTTTCCGAATAAATACAAGCCAAGTGGTTTGAAGGTACTTCCGCAGCGGCGGCCTCAGACCCACAAATCACACTTAAAGCTAGAATTATTTTTACGCGATCGTTTCGGGAGGAAGGCCACATAACTGCTGGCAAATACGAACGCAGGAGTCATCTCCTTGCATTTGTTCCGTTGTTTTGGAGAATGGAAGCAGGCGTCTCTTAACACATCATCAGGATAATTTCTTCATATTTTGCCGTGGCCAAAATGATGGTAATCTCCCGAGTCTCTCCCCCCCCGCCCCCTTTCCACTTAGTTAAAATTATAGGGTATATTTCCAGGCAACTATCCAGTTGTTATGAAGATACATTTCCTTTCCAGGAGGGACTATAAAGTGTGCGAATTTTCTGGCAGTGCCTTACCACATTAAAAAAAATCCCCCCCTGTTTCCATTTCTGGGTGAAACTGTAAGGGTATTGTGCCTCTGTCCATTAAAGAGAAGAGGCAGCAGAATGTTCTGCTGGTACATAAAATGGATGTGATGGGTCAGTTTTTAGTCATTCCACATAAGTAGTCAGCCTGAAGAGCACACTTCAGGTCACATTCCTTTCCTGTGTGAATGGTGCAATGGGAATTGAGAAAACTGTCTAAGAAGAATTAAGAAGAGAGACGTGACCTGACGTTGATGCAAGAAATAATCTTCAACCTCACACTTTACTTGAAAGCCAGTTTGGTATAGTGGTTAAGAGTACGGACTCTAATCTGGGAAAACTGGGTTCGATTCCCTACTTCTCCACATGCAGCTGCTGGTGCGACCTTGGGTCAGTCAAGAGTTCTCTCAGAGCTGTTCTCTCAAGAGCAGTTCTCAAAAGAGCTCTCTCAGCCCCACCTTCCTCATAGGGTATCTGTTGTGGGGAGGGGAAGGGAAAGGAGATTGTAAACTGCTCTGAGACTCCTTTGGGTAGTGAAGGGCGGGATATAATTCCAATCTCCTCTTCTTCTTCCACTTGAAGTAATGCAGCCTGTTCCCGCTGTGGTGGTCAAGTACAAGTTCAGCTGCTGATGGCAGCAGGGGTGGAAAGCGCTGTCTAACAGAGGCTGATAGAGATTGTTTGCCATTCCCTGCCTGTGCACAGAAGTCCCAGTCTTCCACTGTAATCTCCCATCCAAGTACCGCCCATGCTTAGCTTCCGAGCTGTGGCAAGATTGGGCTAATCTGGACTATTAGAACTGCTGCAAGAAAGCTCCGGTCGCAAATTTAATGCATAGGCACTGCAATACCATTTATCTATTTATAAGATTCTTTTAACCACGTTTCGACCATACCTGTCGACCGATTTAATAATGCAAATACAGAAGTCTTTAAAACAATAATATATAGCAGGGAAACCCCTCCCTCGCAGCAACACCAATATATAACACAAGAACACATGGAACTGCCTTGTACTGCATCAGACCCTTGGCTCATCAAAGTCAGTATTGTCTACTCAGACTGGCAGTGGCTCTCCAGGGTCTCAGGAAGAGGAGGTCTTTCTCATCACTTACTGCCATATCTTTTAACTGGTGATACCAGGGATTGAACCTAGGACCTTCTGCATGCCAAGCAGATGCCCTACCACTAAGCCACAGCTGCCCCCCCCCCAACATAAGCCATTATAGCTTAACAGCCCAGTCTAAATTGAAGGGTCCTCTGAAACACATTAGTCTTTAAGGCCATTGGAAAGGCCCTATGGAATGTAGTCTTTCTCACTCTCACTGAGAGGGCATTGTATTGGTAAAGGACAGCAATGGAAAAGTCCCTCTCTTGGGTCCCAGCTCACTAAACTTTAGTTAAGGCCAGTTCCCATGGAAGGCCCTTTCTCAAGTCCTGAGTTGGACAATACAGATGGAGACCATTTTAAGGTACCCAAGACCCAAGGCATGAAAGGGCAAAAAACAGCACCTTGTATGGGGCCTGGAAACAAACTGGAAGCTGATGTAAATGGCATAACATGGATTAAATATGACCACAGAAGCACATGCTACTAAGGCCCCTAGATTTTTGTGCTATTTCTGAACTATTTTCAAGGGCCGCCCCGTGTACAGTATGTTTCAGTAGTCGAAGCTGGGTGTTACGAGGACATGTGGAACCGTGGCAAGGTTGGCCTTTTCTCAGAACAAGTGCAGGCCTCAGATGGGGTAAAAGGCATTTTGGGAAACTTCTAACACTTGTTTGTCCAGAGACAACATGGAGTCCAGAAGCACCCCCATGTTCAGTCATTCAGGATGTCAACCTTTATCTCTACTCACTATAAATGCTTCTAGAAATGCCTGAACACCTGCCATTTTGGCTGACATCCTGCTTGCCAGTCAAAAGTTAGGAGCCCGTTGTTGTAAGGATAAGGAGCTCAGATGAATCCGTTTCATATGATCACAACGCTTCATCACATGTGCTGGAAAGCTTAGTAACTGTTGTCAGCCTCCTTCCAAACTGCTTGCTGTGCTCACCATCTTGGGGGGAGGGAGGAGTTTTAGTTGCATTCCTATTGGCTACTGGGAACACTCAGAAGAATGTGCTACTGGGAGGATGACCGATTCCTGGCACCCCATAAATTAATGGCAATGATAGTCACAAAAGAGTCCTCAAGTTACAAGTAGACCATAGGACAGCTTGCAAAGGTACACCTTAGTTCAAAGTGATAGTACGTATAAGTGAACCTCAGGGGGCAAGGCATTCCAAAGATGAGATGCCACCACTGAAAAAAAGCCTTGATTCTGACGATGGTCCTTTCCGCACTCGGATCTCATCCCTGGTTTTATCAGATTTCAACTCGTGACACAATACCTCGCATTCAGCCCTGGTTATAACAGCATCCGTTTATCCCGGGACAAGTATGGGGCGAAAAAGATCTTAACTGGTAGGCTGGACAGTCTGAGAAGAGGTATAAAAAGTCTTCCTTTCCTATAATAAGCTAGCACATCTCTGGGGGAAAACCCATTAAACGTTGGCCCCTGGCACACGGGACGGCTGAAACGCGGCTACTCAGAGCCGCTCCAAACTTGAGACGCCGCGGCGGGATCCCACGGATCCCCTAGCCGCGGCGCATCACTCCCCGGCACGATCAGATGCCGGGGAGGAAAAGCCCGAGGGGAGGGGGGAGGCTGCTGAACTGCGCATGCTCGGGCATGCGCAGTACGGCCGGGGGCCGGGATGCGGCGGCGCAAGGACACGCCGCCGATCCCACAGCCCGGCCTGAGCCGCACCAATGGATGCAACCACCTAGAGAGGTGGTTCTTTTTTACGGCGCAGTATGGGCTGTTGGGACGGATCAGGGACGGAGACGGCACGCTCCCCAGATGTTGAGGTGAGATCGCGCCTGTTTGCTCCGCCCCAGTTCCGTCCCGCTCCCGGCCCAAATGGGCTCGTATGAACAGGGCCTTTATCTCTGATGTATTCATTTATTTGATGCAGGAATTGTTGTTGTTGTTCAGTCGCACAGTCGAGTCCGACTCTTCGCGACCCCATGGACCAGATCATGCCAGGCCCTCCTGTCTTCCGCTGTCCTCTGAAGTTTGCTCAACTTCATGTTCGTTGCATCTATGACACGGTCTAACCATCTCATCCTTTGCCGTCCCCGTCTTCTTTGACCTTCAATCTTTCCCAGCATCAGGGTCTCTACACATCTCTATTACACATTTATTATTTATTTACGAGAGCACTGAAGGATTCAGCCCCCCCCGTCTGTTGTCCACTGTCCTTCTGAGGTCCAGCAGGGGAAAATTTTACAAAGGGGGGGGCACCACACCAACAGTGTGACATCACTTCTGGCAAATAACTGGATGTGATGCTGTACCACTGACATTATGTCGACATGATGCTCTAGGATTTGGACAAAACTCTATGGTTTGGTGTGACATCATCCCCCCATTGCAACCCTCTTCTGCTCCTGCTGGTTGCCATTCAGTCCCCTACTGTCATTTTGAGTGGTATGGTCCAGAGTCCTACTGACTCAAATCTGTCTCATTGACTCCAAGCTTAAGGGGCGCTTTTACACACACTAAATAATGCACTTTCAATCCACTTTGCAACTGGATTTTACTATGTGAAATGGCAAAATCCACTTTCAAGCAGTCGCTGAAGTGGATTGAAACTGCATTATTTAGCATGTGTGAAAGCCTAAGAAACTGCCACAGAGCTGATTCGGTTTCTTGGATTAAATGTGTTGGGGAGCAGTTTTGCCCCAACATGAAGTGTGGCTGACCGAAAATTCTGCCAGTGAACCCCCGTCTTTCCCCCCTAGCTCCTGTAGAGTTGCTCCGCTTTTTTTGCAGTCCAAGTCTCAGCAGCTGCAAACATCCCATTGTCTTTCGGCCAACTGTGGGTTATGAGGCTGTGCGAGTGCCAAAAATTACGAGCAGCGGTCGAACATGCATACTTCGAGTCACACATCAGCCCCGGAGTCATTACAGCCGCGTCTTGAGGGGAAGCCAGGCACGAGGACCCAAACTGGCTGTCTCTGTTCATTTCAGTCGAGCTCCTCCAGCGGGACAACTTTCTAAAAGCCCTGGCGTGGGATTGCCGAAACAGCTGGAAAACTTTTATTTTGAAGAAAGGGCAGCGCTCGAAGCAGAGCTCCCAAACCGCTCGCTTCGCAGAGAGAGGGGGACTCTGCTGAAGACTTTGACCGGCCTGTCAGAAGGGACTGGAGTCATCTGGCAAACTTTTCTCTCCCCCCCCCCCTTTTTTGTACCTGTCTTAGCCCTTGGCAAAGTTTCCTGTTTTCCTTGCGCAGCCGAGAGGATCCCAGCGCACTTTCCCTGCTTCAGTCAACTTGACTCCCAAGCGCCTGCACAGCCTACATGTTTTGGGATCGCTCAGACGTGATGCGGCTTCTATGGCCCCAGTTTGCTCGACAGTCAGAGAGAGGGAGGGAGGTTTTCCCCAGCACCAAGAAAAAAATCGGCGTGCTCTCGACAGCTCAGTAGCTAAGGACAAGTTTCCTGCTCCCAGATTTTCTCTGGAACTGTTTTCAGGAAGAGGCAACCCCCCCCTCCCCATTTAAATGGATGATTGTGTCACAATTAAGAAAAAGCATCTCCAAAGACCTATCTTTCGGTAAGTCATACTCATCCTTCCTCCAGAGAAAGTTAACGCTGAACTTCTCCACTTCCCTCGGCATCTTTTCCGCTCACTTGGTTTTTAGACGGGAAAGCAAAGGAGGGGGTTTTCGACAGCAGGCGTCTGAAGTTTAACTCACTCTGCCTGCCAGCGGTGGTGTTTTGCAGTGCTTTAGGGACTCTAGTTGCAGGCTGGAGTAAACTTTCAGAGACTTTAATGGCAGTTTTTAAAAAGTCCAACAAGACAGGTCATCGACTTTCACTTGAGTTTTATGTGGGATTTTCATGTTTGGGAAGGGCGCACTGAAACGGATTTCTTTTCCGAAAGCCCCGAAGTCTCTTGATCATGTTCTGGAATGGCACTTCAAATGCGGTCAGTTTTCAGGCTTTCTTCGGTGGGTTCTGTTTGTATGCTAGGAATATAATCTCGACTCATCTTGGCAAGTTTTAGCTGAACATGTAGAGCAACTTGGAATCCATCTGCAACCACATTGCATTAAAAATAATAAAAACTACTCAGTCAGTATGACCCTATGTATGTTTGCCCAGAGGTAAGCACCGCTTACTCTGATGGGACTTACTCCCTGGTAAGCATGCATCGGATTGCAGCCCAAATGTATAAAAATTCTCTTAGAAAAAAAAGTTTTAAGAGACTGAGCTATTTGTCAGGTGATATATCGTGCATATATAGTTGGTGCTCAAAGCTCACTGACTTCTTTTACAGTGCAGTCCAGAATATGAGTCCAGTGGCACCCTTAAAACCAACACAGTTTAATTCTGGGTAGAAGCTTTCATGTGCATGAATTAAACTTTGTTGGTCTTAAAGGTGCCACTGGACTCGAACTCTATTTTGTTGCTTCAGACCAACACGGCTACTCACCTGAATCTGAGTGCAATCCAGAGTTTTGTTGTTGTTCAGTCGCACAGTCGAGTCCGACTCTTCGCGACCCCATGGATCATCTCCCGCCAGGCCTTCCTGTCTTCCGTCGTCCTCTGAAGTTTGCTCAATTTCATGTTCGTTGCATCGATGACACTGTCTAACCATCTCATCCTTTGCCGTCCCCGTCTTCTTTGACCTTCAATCTTCCCCAGCATCAGGGTCTTCTCCAGTGAGTGCTCCCTTCTCATTTGGTGGCCAAAGTATTTGAGCTTCAGTTTCATTATCTGGCCTTCCAGGGAACAGTCAGGGTTGATTTCTTTTAGGATTGACTGATTTGATCTTTTTGCAGTCCAGAGTTACACCCCTTCTAAGTCCAGCTAAGTCAATGGGTTTAGAAAGGTTTAACTCCCTTTAGGATTTTATTGTTAGATTGATCCATTTTCATTATGTGGAGGACTGCTTCCAGTGTGGTCCGTTGGCGTCAGGCAAAAAGCAAGACCGGTTGACACGTGTGTACAATTCCGTCCAAGTACTAGTGTGTATTCTCAGTATCGTTTGACTTGTGAAATGATGAGAAAAGTCTATCGGATGGCAGCTGTATTTTTAAAATATGTATGGTTTATTTTATTGTCCTCACCTGGATAGCCCAGATTAGCCCAACCTCATCAGATCTTGGAAGCTAAGCAGGGTCGGCCTTGGTTAGTATTTGGATGGGAGACAATCTAGGTACTCAAGGGATGAGATGCAGAGGCATACCACCTCTGGTTGTCTTTTGCCTTGAAACCCATACGAAGTTGCCATAAGTTATCTGAGACTTCACGGCACGTCCCATCACTACCGTATTTTATTACATTTATAGCCAATGCCCTTAACACTAAGCTTGGAGCATTCTGTTCTTTGCTCTAGCCAGTTTTTTAAAATGTTGACCAAATGCCTTCATAGGTTTGTAATCTTGGTCCTGTGAGCAAGAAATTATGTGTGTTAAGTGCTGTCAAGTCATAGTCAACTTATGGTGACCCCTTACGGTTTCCAAGGCAAGAGATGAACAGAGGTGGTTTGCCATTGCTTGCCTCTGCTTAGCAACCCTGGAATTCCTTGGTGGTCTCCCATCTAAGGACTAACCAGGGCTGACCATGCGTAGCCTCTGAAATCTGACAAGATCTGCTGAGATGGCCAGTGTGGGACATCCGGGTTAGGGCACAAAATTATGTAGATATCTAGTAAATGCGTGTGGCTTATAAGTAAATAATGCGTCTGTAGATATCAAGTAAATACATGTAGATATCTAGTAAATACTCACTGGAAAAGACAACAATGCTAGGAAAAAGTTGAAGGTGGCAGGAAAAAAGGAAGACCCAGCATGAGATGGATTGAGTCAATCAAGGAAGCCACAGCCCTCAGTTGGCAAGACCTGAGCAAAGCTGTTAACAATAGGACAGCTTGGAAGTCATTCATTCATAGGGCTGCCAGAAATCAAAAGTGACTTGACAGCAGTTAATATACACACACAAACGCACACACAACTAAATACTTATCAGACCTGATCACTGCTAATTCTAATGGTCTCCTTAAAAGATCTTTGAGGAGCACATGGTAATAAAGAAAGTACTAAAGTCAAAGTACGGCCATAATACATTAATATAACGGGTTGGATCCACCAATTTTTCCACTCCATCTCTTCCAATTCCCCTTCTCACTGTAACCACCGTCCTGTGTGGCTGTTGTTCACACGAGTCCCACAAACCTTGGCATAGCCTTTTCTACCACCAAAAGGGGCTCCTTCCTTCACCTTTCACTTGCAGAAAAGCTTGTAGTTTGTCCCAGGTGGGACTGCTGCTGGATAACGCAGGAATATCTCCTAAGGATAAAATATAATTATCCATCAAACTCATATGCTGTTTAGGAGACCTTGACGGGAAATCCCTGCAGGCATTTTTAAAAAGAAGTTAAAAGCAGCTGAAGAAGAAGAGTTGGATTTATACTCCACCATTCACTTGGAGTCTCAGAGCGGTTTACAGTCTCCTTCCTCTCCTCACAACAGACACCCTGTGAGGTAGGTGGGGCTGAAAGAGCTCTGAGAGAACTGGGACTGACCAAGGTCACGCCAGCAGCTGCATGTGGAGGAGTGGGGAATCAAACCCGGTTCTCCAGATTAGAATCCATGCTCTTAAATACCGCACCAAACTGGCTTGCAGGGCATTGCCAGTTTGATAGAGGCCACTGTGCTGGGAGAAAGAGGGTTTAATCCTGTCCCTGTTTTCTCAGTGACACCCCCTCCCCGCCAAAAAAGTGTTATTTGCCTAGAGTGGAAAGCATATTCTACAAATGAACTCTGACTCAACCCAGATTGCTCATTGTTAAAGACAGCAATCAGTGTTAGAACTGTACCACAAGGAATTCTTTGCTTTCAGTTGTGTCTCCTGTCTCCCCAGAACTTATGACTCTCCCCACTGAATTGAGTCAAGGAGGTGGAATTCTGTGGCAAGCCAGAGGGCAGCTGCCTTCTTCCTGAAGGGAGTGAGGGAGGCCCAAACACCTTTACACACAGAAAAGTGTACATGTTGTATCGCTGGGACTGTGATGTTCAGATGAAATGTCCTGGGTCTGAAATCTATCAGATGTTAATGGTAATCTTCAAAGGTTCATTCAGTATTTCTGCTTTAAAAATAGTGTCTCCGTTATGTTCATGTAAAAGCTCGCCGGCTCAGTCCTGTGAATGCTTACTTAGAATAAGTCCTCGTGATTTCATTGGGCCTTAACGTTCAAGTTAAGCATGATATATTTAAACAGTGCAGGGTTTCTTTGTAGCGATGGTCTAGGACTGGGTTCAAATCCCCTCTCAACGCTAACATTCTTGGGCCAGTCATTTATTAAGCAGGCTCAGGGTGGGTTGTTGTTGTTGTTGTTGTTGTTCAGTCGCACAGTCGAGTCCGACTCTTCCCGACCCCATGGACCAGCTCCCGCCAGGCCCTCCTGTCTCCCGCCATCCTCTGAAGTTTGCTCAATTTCATGTTCGTTGCATCTATGACACTGTCTAACCATCTCATCCTTTGCCGTCCCCGTCTTCTTTGACCTTCAATCTTTCCCAGCATCAGGGGAAGTTAGAACATGGTTAAAACATGCATCATAGTTAAAATATAATACAGCTTTAAAATCTATAAAATCATTAGCTAATGAGTACAACATCTCTAAGATGATGGAGAGCCAGTTTGGTGTAGTGGTTAGGAGCACGGACTTTAATCTGGAAGAACCAGGTTTGATTCCCCACTCCTCTACATGCAGGTGCTGGTGTGACCTTGGGTCTGTCACAAGTTCTCTCAGAGCTGTTCTCTCAAGAGCAGTTTTCGAGAGAGTTCTCTCAGCCCCACCTACCTCACAGGGTGTCTGTTGTGGGGAGGGGAAGGGAAAGGGATTGTAAACTGCTCTGAGACTCCTTTGGGTAGTGAAGGGCAGGGTATAAATCCAATTACCGCCTCCTCTTCCTCTTCCTCTCCTTCTCCTTCTCAGCATTTGATTGTGTCTGAATCCGAAGGGATCCAGATTGTGGGTGGCCATAGATGGAATGGGACAGAGCAGATGGGTGGTTGAGGAGATCAGTCATGATGGAATAAGCAGGGCAGAGCAGGGGAGACCATTATAGATGAGTTGCTGCCACCGCAGCCATAGGCCTTGTAGCCGAACCTCCCTCACAGGGTTATAGAGGATGAAACGGAGAAGAGATGAACCGTCAACACTGCCTTGTAGAAAAGGTGGGATAAAAATGTGAACGATGGCATTGCCCTTCTAATAATTATGCTTTTAAAATACAAATCCCTACAGTAAACGGAGTAAAGTCATCCATTTGCTGATTTGCCTGGTGTGTGTGGGGGACATATAAGTACTTACTTAAGTCAGTGGTAACAAAATCATCTTTAAAACTGAAGGCTCATGACCTTGACCTGAGTAGGTAGGCCGATGATACCAGCATTTGTAAAAAAGTGTTCAGTAATGGCAAACCTAAAAACACTTTCCCGGGAGTAAGCCCCACTAAGTACAATGGGCCTTACTTCTGAGTAGAACTCCTTAGGATTGACCTCTGTATGTTCTAATTTGGCTTCCATCCTTTGATCTGAAAGACGTCAAGCCATCTTGCTGGGTTGCAGCATTTGCAGGCTTTAGTCATTGGCTTCTTTAAATTTCTAGGCAGGGGTCCCCAACGTGATGCCGTGGACACCGTGGCGCCTATTGACAATCTTTTCTGGTGCTCACCAAGTATTTTTAGGAAGTGGGTGGGGCCAAGTAGGGCTTTTGCCCTACAAGACTTCTGATTGGCCACTGGAGATTTGATTGGCTGTGCAGATTTTTTTTAAAAAAAATAACATTGCTTTGGTAGCAGGTGCCACCACAGCACAAGGGTCAGCACCGTGTCACTGGAGTTAAGCTGTGGCAATCGTGTTGTGGCTGGCTCGCCTCCTGTGGCAGCCATTTTGTGGCAGTCATTTTGTTGCTGTGCAGATGTCAGAATTCCAAAGGTGCCTCAGGCTCAGAAACTTTGGGGGATTCCTCATCTAATGGGTAATATCTCGAGGAGTCCGTCTGGGTCAGAGATATTTGTAGCCAGAGATTCTCGCAAGATTACTGTAAAATCATCATAAAGCGTAAAGAAAGGATTTGCTTTTCGTCAATTTGGTCCATACGAAGCTACCTGACACTGAGTCAGACTGTTCTATCGAGGTCAGTATTGTCTACTCAGACAGGTAGGGGCTCTCCAGGGTCATCACCTCCTATCTGATCCTTTTTACCTGGTGTTCCTGGAGGTTGAACCTTCTGCATGCCAAGCTGATTCTTTACCACTGAACCAGGCCTGCTCCATAAAAATCCATTCCAAATCCAGATGTTCATGTAACATTCTCTGGAGTGGCATACGTCACCCAGAGACTGGGTTGCCAGCAGCCTGGAGAGGAAAAAAAATCTCCTGCACATTGAGAGCCAGTTTGGTGTAGTGGTGAAGTGCGTGGACTGTAATCTGGGAGAACCGGGTTTCATTCCCCACTCCTCCTCTTGCAGCTGCTGGATGACCTTGGGCAAGCCATAGTTCTGTCAGAGGTCTTCTTGAAAAGGAGCCGTTTCTGTCAGAGCTCTCTCAGCCCCACCCACCTCACAGGGTGTCTGTTGTGGGCAGGGGAAGGGAAAGGAGTTTGCAAGTCGCTCTGAGACTCCGAGTGAAGGGCGGGGTATAAATCCAATCTCTTCTCTTTTCTTCTTCTCTTAAAAGAGGCTTAATGTGTCGACATGGGTAATGGAATCTTTTCATGGCATGAAGGTAACTAACACCACTTGGTAAACAACAACCCATTAAGCCTCTGTTAAAGAGAAAGGGTTTTTTTCCAGGCTGTTGGCAACCCAGCCACCAAATCAAGTCCTGTTGCTTTAGGGGTAACAAGTGGAAATTACACCTCTGTCCTGCCTTTATTTTCCTACTCTACAATTTGGCCTACCCAGAACAATCAGAAAGTGGTAGAAATGAACACAGGTTTGCCAACCTCCAGGTCGTGCCTGGAGATATCCTGCTATTGCAACTGATTTCGAGACAACAGAGACCAGCTCACCTCACATGGAGAAAATGGCTGCCTTGGAAGGTGGACTCCATTGAAGTCCCTCCCCAAACCCCATCCTCCACCCCCCAAAATTTCGAGGTGTTTCCCAACCTGGAGCTGGCAGCCCTAGGTTGCAGAAGGAACAGCACTTCTTCAGATGCAGGTTGAGGGAATAATATTGCCTCTTTGAGGAGAACCTGTCCCAGCAGGAAGAATACTGGGCCAGAACCATGCCCCACAGGAGGAGGTGGCAGTTACAAGTATGGACAGCTTGAAGAGGGAATTGGATAAACATATAGAGCAGAGGTGGCTATTAGCCACCAAGTATAGATAGGAACTCTCAATCTGGGGCAAGGGATGCTCTGTATTCTTGGTGCTTGGGGGGGGGGGCAACAGTGGGAGAGCTTCTAGTGTCCTGGCCCCACTGCTGGACCTCCTGATGGCACCTGATATTTTTGGCCTCTGTGTGACAGAGTGTTGGACTAGATGGGCCATTGGCCTGATCCAGCATTGGCTTCTCTTCTGTTCTTATGTTTTTAATTTCTCGCTATGACATCTCCAGAATTTGCTGCATTTCTAAAGCAGATATCTTCCCCATGTTTAAAATGGAAAAACAGGGTACATGTCATGCAGATATCAAAATCTACATTGCCCAGAATGGCTGTGCACATTAAAGACAGCTGTATGCCTCCACATAAACCACACTTGTATAAATATGAAAAAACTGAAATGTGCTTGTAGTGTCATACTGGAAACCATCCCTGGTCCTGTTGCAGTATAGTCCTGTGCATTGATTTCGGGGGATTTAGACTGGAGCATCTCTGCCCATCAGATCCAAGGACTGCACTGTTCATCGAATGTAAGTGGCTGTGGGGCAAAGATTGCCTTCTGCTGTCCGTAGCTGAAGCTGATATGGTTTTCAGTGCATGGGGCAGACCTAGCATAGTTGTGTCGCACACTGGAGATCTCTGCCTGCTGCATGGTGCTTGGACACAGGATGGGACTTTTGGGGCACCCTGTACATGATGACCGTCATGTAGTTCCCATACTGACGGTGCAGTCCTAAACAATCACCCTGCTAAGTCCATTGAAATCAATGGGCTTGGGAGGAGTGCTATTTTGGACTGCACTGTTAGGCCCCTATTTACCCGCTGAATGTGAGCCACGTCTCATTGCAGCAAAGGCCAAAGCTGACAGTCATTTTATAACAAAGAATCCCATGACCCGTTAAAGGTTTGCAAATTGATTGCGGCAGATTCAGATTTTTAAAAAAATACAGGGGGATCTCTGTCCGTTGTTACCAGCGTGGAACAAGCTGAAAAATCCAGTTGCTGTAGCACCACATTGGTTATGTCTTTGTTCTAAATCCATCCTGTGGAAATCCATCCCAGGGAAATCAGTGAGCGTTACTTATAATGAGCGAGCTGAGGATCAAGGTGCTAGGGGGGGAAAAGGCCTGGAGATTTCAGATGATCCTACCCGACAGAATGAGGAGATTTCCATTCTAGGCACCAATAGCATATGTAGACATGCCAGTGTTTGTCTGGATCTTGGATCTGTAGAGCTGAGAATTCCTGGTACTCTTGACTTCAGAAATTGTTCTTCTGCATGATGCCCAGGCCCCCCCAAAGAATAAAATAATACAGAAAGGCGTCATTCCTCTGTATCCAAACAAAATAACCTCTGCTTGTTTCGAGACATCTGAAGCGAAGCAGTAGGATTCGTTTTCTGTTTTTAAGAAGCAAAACAAAATCCACGGTTGTCTTTTCGGAAAGAATTATAATGACCTTAAATGGTTCCCCCCCCCCTTGTGTTCATGAAGATCGTTTAAAAAATATATTACAGACACTTAGAAAGTTACAAACCATTGTAACGTTGCCCCTGTGGTTGTGAATTAGTTTATCATTTGCATCAGGGCTTTTTTTGTAGAAAAAGCCCAGCAGGAACTCATTAGCATAATAGCAGAAACTCATTAGCCTATTGGGCCACACCCCTGACAGCACCAATTAGCATATTAGGCCACACCCACATGTTACCAGAAGTGTGGTCACCCAGCCCCACCCACCTTTTGCTTCTTATTCCGTTTACCTTGTTTGTTGTCAAAACCCAGGCCTTTTTTTGTAGCAGCAACTCCTTTGCATGTTAGGCCACACACCCCTAATGTAGCCAATCCTACTGAGTTTCTGCTGTTGGGTGTGGCCTATTATGCTAATGAGTTCCTGCTGGGCATGGCCAACTTGGGAGCCAGCTGGAACTCCATTCCTGTGCGTTCCTGCCCCAAAATAGCCGTGATTTGCATGTCATAGACACAAAATGCCATCCTAGGCACAGTTAACGTCCTTCTAAATCCATTGATGCCTATGAGTTCAGAATGGTGTAACTCTGTTACAGGATTGCACTGTCAAAATTGAGCACTTTAATAGGCTGTAACCTTAGGGACACTTCTCCAAGAGAAGGACCTACTGAACATAACGAGGCTTGCTTCTGAGCAGATATGCATTAGATTGTGTTGCAAGTCACTTTAATTTCAGTGGGTGACAGTTCACCTTAAATCGGTGGGTCTTCCTACATGGATACATAAGTACCATCAAGGCTCAACTAATGGTGACCTCCAGCAAGAGGCTTTCCAGGCATGCAAGAAGCAGGGGTGGTTTGCCATTGCTTTCCTCTGCAAAGTCTTCCTTGGTGGTCTCCCATCTAGGTCCCAACCCTGTGTAGCTTCCCGATGAGATCAGGCTATGGCACGCTTCTTTCCCTCCTGCTGGGATTTCCTCCTGCGTGGAAAAATGAAGGCAATAAACAAACTGGGATCACGGCACATTACAATGTAACAGAACAGAGCAATTACCATGTCAGAACGAGCAGTGAATCCAATTAATTATGTACCGAATTTTATAGGTAGATATATTTAATGACTAAAGTGCTGAAACACCTTCGTGTTTTAAATTGCAATAACAACAATGTGAAGGTCCATCCTTATAATAATCAATCATAGAAGTGAGTTCATCTTGAAAAAATAGCTTCCCTAGTTACGTTTTTTCCTAGGGTTGCCAATAGACGTGGAGGATAATGTCCTGTCAGTTTAATGGACGCTTAATGTGTAGAAATGGGTGGTTGAAGCATTTCATGGAATGGAGGTAAATATCATCTGGTAAATAACATCTCTTTAAGCCTCTCTTAAATGGACAGGAGATTCTTCTCCAGGCCTGTTGGCAACCCTGTTTCCCCAAATTCAACTCTCCCCCCCTTGCTCCCCCCCTTCTCCCTTTTTGTGCCTCATACTTCATGGAGACCTCGGTTTCTTAAAGCATTTATGTCCTGCCTTTTGTTGTGGTTCAAAGCAGCTCATCTGTTCAAGGTTATCTCCTCTGATGGTCTTGTCTGTTCTCTGTCTATTGAGTTTTATTCCACGCTTCTCCAGAGAGCTTAAGGTTCTTTCCCCCTTTGACTACTGCAACACCCCTAAGGTGGACAGCTCAGCTGAAACAGTGTGACTAGCCAAAGTCAGTAAGTTTCATGACTAAGGATCTGAACCCAGATTAGGGGAGGGGCTGTGGCTTAGTGGCAGAGCATCTACTTGGCATGCAGAAGGTCTCAGGTTCAATCCCCAGCATCTCTATCTGAAAAGACCAGGTAGTGAGTGATGTGAAAAACCTCAGCCTGAGACCCTGGAGAGCCACTGCCAGTCTGAGTAGACAATACTGACCTTGCTGGACGCATGGTCTGATTCAGCATAAGGCAACTTCGTATGTGTTCCTATATAACCCAGATTTCTCCAGTCCTAGCCTAACGTTGTAATTGCTACACCACACTGAGTCTCCAAGGTGAGCAAGGGTTCTGTGGAAAAAAACGAGAAGGTGGAGGAGAACAACGTCATCTGCAATGGGGCCATGTGTAAGGTGTTGTGTATACCCGGAGAAGACACCTGCATTGTAGAAACAGAAATATAAACAGTGAACAGTAAAGCAAAAGCGGACAGGAAATACCTGCCTTGTTTTGGCATCAGAACGCCATTCGGATGCACTTAAACGCCTGTCCCCTTTGTTTGGACTCAGCCTCTTAATTGTTCCACTTCTAGGTGGACAGCGGGTTGATCCCCGCAGATACGTTGAGGGTAAACCAGCTATAAACAGAACGGGATTTTAAAGTGGGTTTGCAAGGCAAGACGGGTGGCGGGGAGTTCTGTGTTCTCTTTACATATGTTTTGACAGGGCCGTGTTAATAGCGGCAAAGCGTGGGGATCGTCACGCACCAGGTGTTCTATTGTGAACGTGTATCATTTGAATTCCCAAAGTGGCACGTGCCCGGACCTGGATGGCCTGTCCCAGCCCAATTTCATCAAGTCTCAGAAGCTAAGCAGGGTTGGCCCTGCCTGGTATTTGGATGGGAGACCACCAAGGAATACCAGGGTCGCTATGCAGAGGCAGGCAATGGCAAACGACCTCTGAACATCTCTTGCCTTATAGGGTCACCATGAGTCAGCTGTGACTTGCCACACTTCCCACCACCTTGTAATATCCAGCCGCGCTGTGCTGATGAGGCTAAACTTGTATGCGTTTCTCCTCGTGTTGTTCTCACGACACTCCTTTAAGGTGGGTAAAGCTGAGAGAGAATACTTGGCCTAATGTTGCCTAGAATGCTTTACAGCTGGGTAGAAAATGGCATCTGGGTCTCTGTGATCTTAAGCCAATGCTCTAACCACTGCACCACATTGCACCCCACTGAGATCCCTGCCCTCTCCAGGCTCCACCCCCCAAATCTCCAGGAGTTTCCCAGCCTCGAGCTAGCAACCCTACCCCCCATCCCCCGCTGAAGGCCAAGGGGGACCTGGCGACCCTAGGAAAGGAGGGGGGCCCTGGCCCCGAAAACGTGAAACCAGCCCTGAACACAGCTATCCCTAGAGAATGCATATTAGCCTGGAAGAGGGGGGGGGGTGTCTTGCATTAACGTGTACAGAGCCCTTTTCCAGGTGAGCCGTCTTTCTTGGTGTGTTTCCATTAGAGCCTCTCACCCATATAAACTGCTGGGTTAGGACACTTGTGTTTGCCTGTCCACTGAAGAGGTGAATCCAGGGGAAGCTTAATAGTCACTCACTGCCCCGAGAGCCCACCGATGTCCCATTCAGACTGTCCAGCAGAGCAAGAAACCACAAGTGAGCCATAAGTGGCAGTGCTCAAAGCGGCGCCAAGCGCTGTGGCGGTCCCGACAGTGCTCCAGAAATGTGGTATATTTTGTTTTCCATTCAACTGACTTGGACTCCAGCATACTTTATTTAATTCTTTTTTTAAAAAAGTTTTGTCCTTTTATGTACATTCGAAAAAGTTAATCATGGAAAAAGTGACACAAGCTGTCTGGTCACCTAAGAATGATTATGTTAAATTTTGAGAGCAAGGAAAGCTATAAATAGGGCCCAGAGAGGGACTTGAATAGTACTAAATTCATGCCGATAAAGGACCCTACTCCCAAATTGCACCAATAGGAAAACCCAGAAAACTACTTGTAGACAAAGCTTTATTGTCATAATAGTTGTATATGTGTGTATACACTGGCTCTTCTGTAAATTCAGAATTCTTTCCAAATCTGCAGATTTAAATCTGGTGAGGCTATTGCATATGCTAAAACTGACATTTAATAACAGAGTACACTGCTATGACCTTTGAAATGCCAAGTTTAATACACATTAAATATGCCTCCTCTGTTCTGATTGGAAAGAGATATGGGACTCTGAATTGTGTGACAACATAGATAGGATGCAAAACAGAGTTCGAACAATAGGGTCTCTCTAAGTGCTCAAGAAACAATCTGAATAATAACCTCTCCTTTCGTCTGGAATATTGCTGAAAAGCCTCTTTATTCGGTGTCAGGAAGGGGGGGGAGATAGACATTTAAACCGCTTCTCTTCAATTGCCGCATGTTTTTTAAACAACCGTCGTCTTTTAAGAAGGATATAAAAATGCCTTCCACTACCTCACCTAATTATTTTGATTTGCTATGAAAAATGTGAGGAGAGGAAACGTTATGAGATAATTGGAAGTCAAGGAGAAGAGCACCAAAACCCTGAAGCAGTACTCTCAGGCAGTGTTGGCCGCTCACTGGAATGGTTTGGAAAGGTAAATTCACTGGATGCCTCCATGGGTATTAGCTATAACTGCTAAATGGGGCCTTCGTGTTCAGAGGCAGTATATATCTGAATACCAGTTGCTGTGACCCAGCAACCGTCTCCATGACCTGCTTGCAGGCTTTCTGGGAGCATCTGTTTGCCCATTTGGATTAGATGGACCATTGGTCTCATCCTACAGGGCGCTTTCTTATATTCAAGGAGCTGTGTTGAAATGTAGTTGTGATTCTAAGGAAAGGACAGGACTGATAGAGTTGTGCCCTACAGCTGCCTTCTGCTAATTGAGGAATACCATTCCAGTGGAATGAGAGCTGGTGTGGTGTAGTGGTGGTTAGCGTGTGTTGGGTTAAGATCTGGGAGACCCAGGTTCAAATCCCCACTCTCCCTGGGAGCTAGCTGGGAGACCTTGGGCCAGTCACACACTCCCAGCCTAACCTATGTTGCCAGGTGTCCCCCCCCCGGCCACTGGTGAGGTGGTGGTGGTAGGTAAGGTTGCCAGCTCCAGGTTGTGACCTTCCTGGAGATTTGGGGATGGAGCTTGGAGAGGGCAGGGACCTCAGTGGGGTACAATGTCATACAGTCCACCTTCCAAAGCTTCCATTTTCTCCAGGGGAACTGATCTCTGTGATCTGGAGACGAGTCCGTAGTCTGTAATTCTGGGAGATCCCCAGGTCCCACTTGGAGGCTGGCACCCCTAAACCTATCTCAGAGGGCTGTTATGAGGGCAAAAGGGAGAAGGGGATAATGATATCAGATACTGGGCCCCGAGGATGAGACCAAGAAGGAAGAGGCTTAAGATTGGTGGTGTTATCCCTTTGGAGACGGAGGAGGGTTGCAGAATTTCGAGTGAACGTCTAAGAAGCCATCAAGACTTTAGAGAGAATTAGCATAGACGTAAAGGCGGAAGGAGTCTGAAAATTGCCCTTACGAAGAGAGCTGGAGGAGATGCTCTGGAAATATTCTCATAACAAGTAATAAACTAACACATAAGCTTAGAAAGACAGGATCTCAGAAAGTATATTGTTTATTAACAGGTTTTTTCCCATTACTAACTGCAGTCTAACAGGGTAATGATCTCCTACTCTTGGGTTTTTAGTTTAGTGTGGGTTACTTTCCTTTCTCCTTAGTTGTAGCTCCCCTTCCCTTCTTTTCTTTGTAGTTTATGTAGTATTATAAAAAATAAAAAAATCCCCTTCGGGGGGCTTTAAAAAAAGATACTTTGCATCCCCATTGGGTACCAATGAAGTAAATTAATTAATAAACCTTGCTTCACCTACCCTGGCAGAGGAGGGCTTCTTCACTTAGTGGAAAGGAGTCTTCAGGTCTCGCCCATGGTAGAGAGACTCAGATGGACACACACACCCTTCCCCCACTTCCCTGCTGTGAAGAATTTGGTTCCTGAATGAACTATATTTAAGATATTTACACATGTTGTCTCTCCAGAGACTTTGTCAAGGCAGATAACAATAAAACAGATAAAACAATTCAGAATTCAAATTAAAAATAATGACCCAAATAATACTTTACTAAATCCACCAGTAATAAAACCATCCCAATGTACAAGGAACAGGCAGTAAAACCACAAAAACCTAACATCATATTGGTGTAGGGCACTACCTCTTCGCATATTTCCCCGTTAGCCAGGTGGGGTCCATTGTTCCCTCTAAGCTGAGTTAGTGTGAGCTAGCTCACAGTTTTTTTAGCCTCCGGCTCTCACATTTTTGTCTTCGCTCAGGAAGGATGGCTCCAGAGCAAACTCATTTATGCAGCAGCCAAATCGCTCGCTCTCAACTTTAATGCCAGCAGCTCACAGAGTAGAATTTTTCTCTCTCACAAGAATCTACAGCTTAGAAGGAGCATTGAATTGTGGTCCTGAGGTTGTCACCTGGTAGCCCCCCCCCCCAAAGCTTACAGTAGCCCACCTGCATCAATCAGAGCCTGTACTTTCTCCATCATAGCTCTTGCTCTATGGAATAGGTTGCTGAGAAGGTGAGGGCAGTGTCCTCTCTAGAGCTATGTAGGAGAGGTCACAGACACTCCATTGGCTAGGACTTTTAATGGGGGGTAGGCTGCAGAGGGGCTGCAGTGGCTTAGAGGTTAAGACACTGAGCTGCAGACCGGAAGGGCTGTAGTTTGGCAGTTTGAGACCCGAGTGCCGCATGACAGAGTGAGCTCCCGTCTCTGGCCCCAGATCCTGCCAATCTAGCAGTTCGAAAGCAAGAAAATGCAAGTAGATAAATAGGTACCACTTTGGTGGGAAGGTAACAGCATTCCATGCACCTTGGCATTTAGTCATGCTGGCCACATGACTACGGAGAAGTCTTTGGACAGTGCTGGCTCTTCAGCTTGGAAATGGAGATGAGCACCGCCCCCTAGAGTTGGATTTGACTAGCTTTTGAGCAAGGGAAACCTTTACCTTTACCTTTTTAGGCTGCAGAGGGGGATTATGGGTTTTTATTGTATTTTTAAAAGAAACTTGAATTTGCTTTGCTTAAGCTATGGGGAAAGTGGGGTTTGAACATTTTAAAGAAATGGAAAAGAGGCTGCAGCGGATATCAAACAAAGCAGGAGCGATACAGGGCAAGATCATAAAAACAGAGAACCATCTAAACCGTGGGTGAAAAGTTCAGCTACAAGCCTAAGTAAAGAGAAACACATTCACCTGGCTCCTGTAAATGTTCAGAGTGAGATAAATACGATGAAGAGAGTTGACTGGTGCAAAGAGATGATCAAGAGCTGTGTAAGTTATCTGTGACACATTGCCACTGAGTATTTCATAATAACGCAAGAAGATAGAGAGTATCCCAGAAGGCATCAGAAGGCATCAGAATGCAATTAAAGCAACAGAACCTCCGGTAGTCTGATTACAGAAGAGAGAATCCTGACATCTTGAAGTCCTTTGGCAATCAAAGTATAAAATTGTCATTTCAGGAGATTGACAGCAACGAAAAAATAACTATGGGGCAGTGATTGAGCGGGTAGATATTTCGGAATAAAATTGATCATGGTGGCCTTGTGGTGCTAAGGAACTCAGCACTGGCTCACTTTCTTTCAGATGACAGTAGTTAAAGTCCAAATAATTTGTAAGATGAATGGTTGTAGTTTAGGGTACAAACATGGAATTAAGTTTTTGTTTGTTTGTTTGTTTTAAATCCAGGAGGTATGCATTCTCGTCAGTTGTTTTTTTAAAAAAAAATACAGAACCTTCCAGAACATAAGGTTCAAAATATGTACATATATCGCATCAGGATATATATGAAACAAGCTTTTACACAAAATATTTTTGGTTTTCAGACAGTTTGCAGCGTGGAGATTCAGTGGCACAGTGTGAATATATGTCGTAAGCAGACTGCTGAGCATAGATATCATTTATCTGTTTAGAATATTTCTACACTGCCTCTTCACAATCCTGCTCGAGGTGGCTTGCAATTAAAAATACAAGCCATTAAATGGAAGCAGTATAGAACAGAAGCAGACCATTTAAAGCTGATAAGATAAACCCCCTAATTAAAAGCCTGGGGGAAGAGATGTAATTTTAACCTGGTACCTAGAAAAAACTAAAGCAGGTGCCAGGTGAGTCTCAGAGGGGAGGGCATTCCAAAGACAGTATCTAAATAGCTGTGATAAGGCACAACTTGCGTGTGCAGCTTACGTTTCCACTAAGCAAACAGGGCAAACCCTGTTGTCTCCCCCCCCCCTGTAAATTCCGTCTTCCGGCATCAAAAGTTACTCTTGAAGCCCAAACACTAGGGGTGGCGCTGGATGATTTCCACACTCTGTGTAGCATGGAGGGAGGTCCTTGGTCCCCGTCTCTTGTCCCTTTTTTGCTATTCTGTGTAGTGGTGATCTTCTCTGATCTTCCCCAGCCTCGTTACATGATATCCTTTTAGCTGGAGTTACTAGGGTTTGAACACAGCACCTTCTGTATGCAAAGCATGGCCCCTCTATTAACCGCAGTGCCATGTGAGAATTTTAAATGGCACTATTTTGCCCTATGGACACTCTGGTCCAATTAATTAATTATCCTATGGCTTTGTGTGTGGTATATCCAGGAGATCCTAAGATTGTCTGGCAGCCTTCAGTTCCCATTCTGTAGCGATCTAGACTTATTTGGGGAGGGGGCTGAGAACTGTGACTCACCCAAGGTCACCCAGCTGGCTTCATGTGGAGGAGTGTGGTATCGGACCCGGTTCTCCAGATTAGAGTCTGCCGCTCTTAACCACTACATCAAACTGTTGTAAATATTAGATTCCATGTCAAAAATGAAGTCAAATGAGGAGGAAGTTCTTGTATTTTATTGTAATGAAATATGGAAAACAGTTAGGCCAAAGGACCCATCAAAACTGACTGCTTTCTTCTCAGCATAATCAGGAAACATGCCTCAATTAATAGGAAAACAATTAGACCAAATAGTTAACCAGAAATTGACAACTTTCTTCTTTTTCTTCTTCATCTTCTTCTTGAGCATATTCTGAACATATTCAGGAAATACATGTATTTTATACAGTGACTGTCATCATCATATCATCATCATGGGAATAATATTCAAAAGGCATAATTGGTTACAAAAACTTAAACAACATTTACATAAAAATCTCCTTATTGGTCAAATGTAAGAAAGGTGTGTCTATGCAATGGCGTCACATATTTACTTGACATGACCTAAGGCATATCGGCTAAAGCTTGTTCTTCCCCAAACAAAAGTATTCATTACTGATACGAGACTAAAATCTTATCTGACCCACCCATATCAGCACCTAACATTGATGAGTGCTACAATGCTGGTTCATAAGCTTTTAGCCATTGGGAAATGCCATAACTTTTGACTAACTCTAATGATGAGATGTAGTTCGTGATCCTGTGCACCTTGTTACCAAAACTGGGGCATAACATGGACTCTGGTGGTGAAATATGCGGTCATATTCCAAAGTCTGTGGAATGCAAAGGTCAGTTACCGAGCTCAGTTTAAGGTATCACACCCAAAGCCCTTCATGGCCTTGGACCTTCATATCTGCAAGACGGTCTCTACAACGATGCTCTGCCGTGACAGCTTTGCTCATCTGAGCAAGGCCTTGTGCAAGTGCCAACCTGCAAATGGGCAAAATCAACCACTGCCCGTGCGTGTGCCTTCTCTGTTGTGGCCCCCCACCTTGTGCAGTGGTCAGCCTGAGGAGGTCAGGAAGGCTCCCGCTCTCCTGCTTTTCTGCAAACTGCAAAACTGAATGATTAAAGTCAGCCTTTCTATGCAGGTAATAGAGTTGCACTGTTCTAAATGATTTACAAAGTTATTTGGACAAATTATTAGGGACTGTGGTCTATAGTACTGTGTATAGCTTGCTGAAATGAGGATCCAACTATGTAATTTCTACAAGCTTCACAACACTGAGTTATTTAAGAGAGCTTTTCTGTGTAGGTGATAGTGTAGCACTGTACAAAATGATTCAGAAAGTTACTTGGACAAATTATTAGGAACTGTGGTCTATACTACTGTGTATAGTTTGGTCCTGCTGTGTACTTTGCATCATTTAAGGAGTTATGTTAACACTTATGCTTTGCTTAAGTTCTGGTGTTAGACCTGATTGGTTCTAGAACCTTAATCCTATTGCATTGTTTATTGAATGTCCCGTCCTGGCAATTCTGTTGACTCGCTCTGTGTCTTGAGTCCAAGTGAGAAAGGTGGTCTACGGCTGCAGTCAGGCAACAGACTTGGCATGGTCTGGCCGTGCCTCTATTTTATCTGGAGAGCATTGTCCAAACATGCCACCCTTAACCCACCTCACCGCATGCTCATTCCATGGTTGACCATTCAGATTATTGCTGCGCGGTAACCACGGACTGGGCAGTCGGGTGGCATCCTTTTAAAAAATTGTCTTTCACACATGCGCAGAAACATTCATTCAAAGCACCGCCACTCCATTTTGACAGCTGGCCCCTCTCAGCCTCCTTCACTTTGCTTCTCTTCCTTGGAATATATGGGGGGGAGTGTAAGCAGCATGCAGATTTACATGAGAGTAGCCTCACTGAGGAGCTGTGGTGGCTCAAGTGGTTAAGACGCTGAACTGCAGCTGTGGAAGGTCAGTAGTTCAGCAGTTCGAGACCCGAGTGTACCGCATGACGGAGTGAGCTCCCATCTGTAGTTCCAGCTCCTGCCAACCTAGCAGTTCGAAAGCAAGAAATTGCAAGTAGATAAATAGGTACCACTTCGGTGGGAAGGTAAGAGTGTTCCGTGCGCTTTGGTGTTTAGTCATGCTGGCCACATGACCACGGAAACGTCTTCAGACAGCGCTGGCTCTTCGGCTTTGAAATGGAGATGAGCACCACACCCCTAGAGTCGGACTCGACTGGCTTTCGAGCAAGGGAACCTTTACCTTTACCTTTAGCCTCACTGACTTCAGTACATTTACTCCTGTGTCAATCATGGGATGCTCTCAAACAGCAACTCTGAAGCAGGAAAATTTTAATTTTCCCCAGCTTTACCCAAGTCTCCCTCAATTAGGGATGCCAGCCTCCCCAGCCTCCTTGCTGATATGGGAGCCTAAGTAGGGACTATTTCCATGGCTTTCCAACCCCAAGAAACAGGAGAGAGGGGGTTTGGGGGGGATTTGTCACTCAAAAACAACTCCCCCAGGGGCTCCTGATCCTGACAGAATGTTTGGGTGCAGAGACACACAAGCGGTGATTCAGAACCCTGGGTGAAGATCTGCTCATGCGCACATCGCTAACTGAATGTAAAAAGCGTGGGCAGACAGAAGTGTGCGATCTGACTTCCCAAACAGCTTGATTTCGCAAGAGAGAGTTCAGACATTAGGAAATGCGTGCTGAGACCAGCTCAGTCCATAAAGATTGGATTTTCTCCAGTGTCGGGAAAGTTGGGGATGAGAATGGGGCGCTGACAGCTGGGGAACAGGATACAGGCATCACTGTCTGAATAGGCATTTTTAATCCAGTGGGGAGAAGCAACGACATTTCGGTCCGTGAGAGGCCGACCCCAAAAGGGGCTATGCCTCGGCGGGCCGCCTTTGCCTCCCTGCAAGGAGAGAGGCAGGCCGGCATACGGGTACTTCTGGGGGCAGGGCCGGAGGTTTCTTCCAGGCTGGCCTTCGCCCCCTCCTTCATTCGCCTTGCTGCGCTCGGCCCACCCTCCCACCCAGTTTACAGTTCAGGCATCTGCTGGTCATCCGTTGGGGGCCAAGTAGGAATTTTTCACCCTCTTCCTGATTCGCTCGTTGTGGGGGTGTTTTTGCCTACTTTGAACTGTAGCTGCAGCGATGGTTTTTTGACGGGTGCGGTTGAGTTATAAATAGGTGGTCACTTTAGTTGGCAGGTTGTTATTCTGAACAGATTGCGGCACGGTGAGCACCGGCGTATAACCCGTTTGGGAGTAGGGGTCTTGTCGGTACAGTCTTTGGGCCTTGTGGCCCGGGGTGGGGAAAACAGACCGCCTAAGGGTTTGTCTGGGATTTGCCTCCCTTTGAGCCACGCGGCTCGGGGGTTGGTTATCCCTGGCAACTACCCTAGCCGTGCTGGCCGGAGGAAAGGCAATTTGTTGCCTTGCTTTCGGAGCTGGGTGCTCGCCCTAGACCATTATGGTGAGGGAAGGGTCGGTTGACCCGTAGCCTTGCCATGCCGCAATTCTGTTATCCCGTCTGTATGTTGCCGTTATGCTTTATGGTAGTTAATAAAAGTGGCCCGTTAGTACCCAATATTGTTGTCTGTCTTGTTATTCCGGCTTGGGGGGCAATGGATCAAACAGCTCGTCTGTAAGTAAAGTAACATAAATAAAACAATAACTTTTCTGGTTTGACAGTGGTAGTGTTGGGCTTGCCCCACTGGCCCATGATTCAGCTGCGATTCTCGGGTTTCATGCTGGTTTTGTTGAGCTTGTGTTCGCATTGGGAGGCTTTTGGCCAGTGGTTGCTTGCTCTTGTGTATTTGGCTATTGGCTTCTTTGGGGATTTGTTTCCCCTAAAGGAAACAGTGGAGACGAGTATGATGGATGGAGGCATCTTGTTTAGAAGCCTGTTGAATTGGATCACTTGGTGCAATCTACTTGAAAGTTGGGTGGTCTTTAGTGGAAAGGAGGACTAGTTCTCCTGCAATTTTGGTATCGCTTGCTTGAAGAACAGCCACTTCAGGCTTCCCGGGAAATTTTCCTCATAGGAAATAATGAACCCAAATAATTTTGGAATTCTGAGGCAAACAAATAAACAAAACCCAAAATCGGAAGCAGAAGAATTTTTTGCAGACTGGAAAGACTTTAAAGACTATTTGGAGAAATACTGGGATGTAAAGGACAATTTACTTTGCTTTGAGAATTATTGAAAGTTAAAGGATGGTAGAAAATAGATAAATGTATAAGAATAACGGTTGAAGGATAAGTTACCTGGGGATGTGAAATAAGAGAAAGGGAGTTATGAAGAAAATTTTAGAATTGGGCTGGAGGTTGGAGCACTGTGGGAAGCCGAGAAGGGGGGAGGGAAAGGGAGGAGGGAAGGATATATAATTGTATAAGTTTTTATATATGTTTGAATCTTTTGTTTTTTATTATATCCTAATAAATTGTTTTTGGAAGGACCCCCCCCCCCCAAAAAAAATCTGAATAACAAACCAGTACTGGGGATCCAAACAATCTAGAATACCAGTATTTATGCCCTTTCCAAAATCCGAATCTGAAAAATACTGAGTTTTTTCACGTTCACATCCCTAAAGGGAAGTAACAAATCCCCATTCAGTTGATGGAAATCATATCCAACAAGATAAATGATCCAACTGTTTGTATTAAGTTCACTTGGCGGAATATTCTGTCTGATTCTGCACTTTTTGGGGTGAATTTAAAGTTAACAAAGGAGGGCTGATCCAATCTAGGATTCTTTTCCTTTAAGCTATTGGTGAGATTGTAACTCGTTATTTTTCTTTCAAACCATAGTCCTTTTCAAACATTATATTTGGAGGGATTCAACCATGCTTACCCCATACTACTTGTGATCCTCTCAGTATATGTGATTGCCATTTCATCTGAATAAGGCAGCATGCCTTGTTTTTGCTTTGGCACATGCTGCACGAAACCCTGACCTTTGTGGGACTTTTCAGGAGGCCGCTGCTGCACAGGGAAGATTAAAAGCACAAAGTGTGACTAGAAAAGACCAGTCTGGCTGCATTCTGGCCTTTAAGAGTAACACTTCTTTGATCAGCTGAGATTTTTTTTTTTTTGCCCTGCTTTTCATTAGCAATGCAATAAGATTCTCTGGAAAAATTCGACCACATCAACACATCACTTGGAGGTTGTTTTGTTTAATTGCCAGAGTTCTTGTATTTTCCAGTCCCATAGCCAGTTTAACAACCTATTTCGAAATGCATAGATATTCTTCTTACATATTTCTTGTGATTAACCACGCACACCAATCAGCATTTATGTCTTCATTAGGATTCGTGTCTTGTCTCCTAGTAATGCTGAAAGGTGAACATTGTTGTTCTTGGTATTTGTTTTATTATTAATCTCTGTTCTGGAAAACCTTGCTGAAAGGTTTAAACATTCAGGAATTACTTGACCTGCTAACCTTTCGACTACAATGAATCTTGTGTGTTACTCAGACTTTGCATGTAAATTGGTTGTTGCCCTGATCTACGTAAAGCACATTGTTATGCCTGTACTATGGTAGCACCTTCCAGTTACTCCTGCTGTAGAGAGCTTGATAAACACACCAACTCTGATTAAATACCATTTGCGTTTTGCAAATATGGATAGATCCTATCTATTGCTGCAAATTTCTCTTACCTACTCATATTAAATCTACCTGGTTTGAGTTCTCAGGGTAACTGTAGGATTACCTTCTTTCAGATGTCCTCCCAGGTGCTAGAAGATCTTTTGTGGAATCCCTGCTCAGATTTCCCCCATGATTTGAAAGTGATACCGCACTATTTATTGAGATCCTCAACAGATTTGTGTAAATTGCTCCATCTGTTTCCAGAGAGAGAATCTCATTGCTTAAAATTTCTAATAATTGGCTGTTTATTGTCAAAAGACAATGTGTGACATGTGGTGCAGAAGTTCAAGATATGGGGCCACCACAGTAATTGTCCTCCTCATACTGATTAGTTCTACAATTCAAATTGCTCTTGCATTGTTGATTGAATGTCCCACCCTGTCGATAGTATTGACTCACTTTGTGTAATCCACCCAGAATCCGAGTGAGAAAGGGGGACTATAAATAATGTAAGTAGAATAATACAATCTCTGTTTTGACCATGGTAGTGTTGGACTTGGCACACTGGCCTATGGTTCAGCTGGGATTCTCTGGTCTAATGTGGGTTCTCTTGGGCTTATTCATTCTGTTTGCATTGGGAGGCTGTTTATTGGCAAAGGACAGTGTATAAAATGTGGTGCAGAAGTACAAGTAATCATAGTGGTTGGTCTCCTCATTAGGTTCTTGATCCCCAAGGAAGCATTTCTCTTACACGCTCAGGGAAATGCTGATCACCACATTGGGGTCAGGAAGCAGTTTTTCTCCAGGTCATTTTGGCTGGAGATCCTGGAGGGTTTTCGTCATCTTTTGGGTATGGAACAGCGGTCACTGGGGGTGTGCGGGGGAGGTGTTTGTGAATTTCCTGCATTGTGCTGGCGGTTGGACTAGTTGACCGTGGAGGTCCCTTCCAACTCTATGGTTCACCCTCTATTGAGTTTTCAGGTGATCTAGATTCCATTCCTTTCTGAGTGGTTAGTACCAGAAGGTACTGCAAGATGGCAAATTGCTTGACCCTGTGGCATCTGTTCAGTGGGATCCTGCCATACTCCCTCTTGTACCCCATGCTGGAGGAAATTACTTGACCGATTTCCCACAAGCCGCTGCTCCACCCTCGCTCTTCCTTTCCCCTGCGTGTATGTATCAATTTCCCACTATTTGCTGCACTGCCGCATTTTGACCCACACCTTCACCTGATTTCTCCCACGTCTACTCGGTCCTGTTTTTTGAGGATTCAGAAGATGTGGGTGAAATCGGGTGAAGCTGCGGGTCGAAATGCAGCTGCGCAGCAAATAGTGGGAAATTGACATACAATCAGGGGAAAGGGAAGAGTGAGGGTGGAGCAGCGGGTTGTGGGAAATCGGTCTTGGTGAAGTCGTCCAACTATTTGCAATTAAATATTACCAGTCTGCTGGTGATACATAACTCTGTTTCTCCCTTTCAGCACAATCTGGGAAGGTGGTAAATATTCTGATTTGATATTTAGAATGAGCAGTGGGCTTGATGTGAAAGTTGGTAAACTAAAGCTCAGTCTCGAGATCACTGAAGTACTGTTGAATCCTCGATCAAAGAGCTACTCCAGGGAATAAGGAGTCACTCTGTTTTAGACAGGGCTGCTCTGTCCCTGAAATTCCACACTTGCAGCTTGGAGGTGCTAACAGATCCGTTACTGCAATGGCACATTCGCATCTTATTTCTGGAGTGTAGTGACTTGAGTTTACTTTTGGTTGGTTCTCCAGTGCCATCCCTTCTTAGAGAGATGAGATCTAGCCACGGTTATCTACTCACTGGTCGCATCCAGACTGCATCAGCACAGCAAATTATATGTGGTGCTATGTTTGGTGTAGTGGTTAAGTGTGCAGACTCTAATCTGGGAGAACTGGGTTTGATTCCCCACTCCTCCACTTGCAGCTGCTGGATGACCTTGGGCAAGCCATAGTTCTGTCAGAGCTGTCCTTGAAAGGGTAGTTCTTGAAAGAGCTCTCTCAGCCCCACCTACCTCACAGGGTGTCTGTTGTGGGGAGGGGAAGGAGTTTGTAAGCCACTCTGAGTGAAGGGCAGGGTATAAATCCAATCTCCTCCTCCTCCTCCTCTTCTTCTTCTTCTTCTTCTTCTTCTTCTTCTTCTTCTTCTTCTTCTTCTTCTTCTCCTCGCCAGGTACTGTAATATGTGGCTGTTGACTGCACGAGAAAGCACTTTTGTGGATCTCAAAGAGCTCCACTGACCTCTAAGTCACTTTTGAGTATAGTTCAAGCTGCCGGCACTTAACTTGGAAGTGTTTAAATGGACCAGATCCAGCCTTAAGGACAGCCTCCCCCCGTGTCAACTTGCCTGCACACTGATATCTGCTTTAGAGTCCTCGTTTATGTGCCCCAGGTGATGGGGCGGCTTTTTCCGTGGTGACATCTCATTTCTGGAGCTCCTTCACCAGTTTCGTTAACCAGTTTCATTACCAGTTTTGTTAACCTTTAGGTAACATATTTCTGTTCTGCTCGGCATTTGACATTTAATCTTGAGTGATATGTTGGCAGGCTCTGCTTTTCCAGTGTCGTGGGCTTTCAAGTGACGAATGGAGATCTATGACCTCAGTGAAGTCTGCTTTCGCCAACAAGAGATAGTTAAGAACTGTCCTTTTAGAGAGCCGTGTCCTGATTAGTTTTAATGAGCTTCTGTTTTATTGCCTAGTTGCCACATTTTCATTTACAGTATTTATTGGAGGAAGTAGGGTTGCCAGCACCAGGCAGGAAAATACCTGGAGACTTTGGGGGTGGAGCTTGGGGAAGGTGGGTTTGGGGAGGGGCTTCAATGGGGTATAATGCCATAGAGTTAACGTTCTAAAATGGCCATTTCTCAAAGTGAACTGATCGCTGTTGCCTGGACTAGCTCTAGGTAATAAACCTGGAGGTTGACAACTCTAAGTATTGCTCTACCTTTAAGTCACTTTTTACGGCCTTTTGGGGCAGAAGCACGAAATAAAATAAACAAACATACATACACTTATTTACTGTCTTTTTATCCTGCCTTTCTCCAGTGGATGGATTTTAGGGGACCTAACACCTTTAACACAGATATTAGAATTTAATTTTTGTTTCAATATATCAAAACGATGCAATCTTTCTTTCTTTCTTTCTTTCTTTCTTTCTTTCTTTCTTTCTTTCTTTCTTTCTTTCTTTCTTTCTTTCTTTCTTTCTTTCTTTCTCTTTATATTTGCCAGTGGTTTCTGTTCTCCACTTTTTCTCTGTCAATTTTGAAGATTTTGTGCTGTGTTCATGTGTGGTGTAGGTTTTAATACACAATTTGTAGGACATATATGCCATTTATATGCCGGTTTATTGATGTGCAAGTAACATTTCAAAATGTGTACGCTTTACAAGAAGAAATTCAGTGTGAGGAAACAAAGGGGCATGATACTGGAGAATCACAGGTTTGATTCGTTCAGGGGTGAACTACCACAGAAATTGGTCTCAGCAGAAGGGATGAGAAATCTGAAATGCTCTCTAATACATAATAGGGCCCTGGGGAAAAAAAAGAATACCACTCAATAGCAACTATGTATACTCATAATCTCCCTCCAAAAGTACGCCTGTGGTAATAAAGCACCTGGAATATCTTCTGTAACTGTTTTAAAAGGCTAATTAGTCAGATGCCAGCTGCAGAATGTGCTGGACCTACTCCAAAAATAATTTTTGGAAGAAAATAATCAAAAAGGTAGGCACATCTAACCACTAAAAATGTCTTTCAGTAGGCTCCGAATAGAGCAGATTTTAAAAGAAATTATTTTTGAATGAGTCTCAGGGTTCTGTCATGGTATGATATGGCTGACCATACCTGTCATAAATCTGCATATCACATTACCAACCCTCCCTCGTGTGACTGGGGCCATAGTAGAGCAAAAATTTGAACCCAAGCCTAGTCTCCAGGTTGGGAAACACGTGGAGATTTTGAGGGTGGAGCCTGTGGAGTGTGGGGTTTAGGGAAGGGAAAGACTTCAGTGGGGTATAATGCCATAGAGTCCATCTTCCAAAGTGGCCATTTTCTCCAGGGGAACTGATCTCTGTTGCCTGGAGATAATTTGTAATTCCAGGAGATCTCCAGCCACCACCTGGAGATTGGCAACTCTGTCCACATCATCACGCTAGCTTTCCTTGCTTAAATCTTTGTTGCTAAATATTACAGCCTGCAACAGCAATTGAAATCCCATTGAAGGCACAATTGTAATTGTATGGGAAAGGAGCCTTAAACTGGGCAATTGGGCTGTTATATTAAGAGCAGCGTTGATGCGGATAGCAAAGCCAAAATGCTGACCCTCTGGCCTTTAAAAAAAAAAAAAAGTTAAAATATTTGTGGCTTCCCTTGAAAAAGTCAGATTTAATCTGTTTTCGAATCCAAGTTTTTTCCAAGTTTGTTATTTGAAGAACAACATTTCTACCCAAATCTTCATCTGTGATACAGTATCTGAGCCAAAAGTATACTAATGGATAGTGTTTTGAATGTTCAAGCAAATGTCTTCTGTAGATTTTTTTTTGGCTCCATGTGATTTTTCAGAATGAAGTTTTGTTAGTAAATTCGAAAGCTTTTGTGGTGCAATTTGGCTCAACCTGTTTCTTCTCTGTGTTGCACAAACCAATTAAGGTGGCATTTCCCAATGGTATTATTTTGGAAACTGAAAGAATAGCATCTGTACATTGTAAAAAACATATGGTCTGAATGATTGACTGGTGGCACTGTTTCTAGTATACCCAATGACGTACATTAAAATGGAAAACATTTTGAGTGCTTTCAGGTGTTCCCAGGATGCCAAGTAAAGATTGTGTCACCGACATGATTTCAAATAATGTAATTGTAACATATTCTTAAACATTGGAAGAGGCCTTTCATTTAGTTTCTACCTTTGGCGATGTGCCTAGCACAATGATGTCACTTCTGGGTGACATAATCGCTGTGCACTTGCTACACACACATGCCAGAAGATCCCGGACAGGATGCTGGGTCCCCCCACCAGCAGAAGGTAGGGATCTGGCAATCCTATGGGCACATGATTGCTCTCTTGAAGTATTTGAAAGGCTGTCACTTAGAGAAGGGCAGGGAGCTGTTCCTGTTGGCAGCAGAGGCTAGGACTTGCAAGAATGGATTAAAATTAAGGGTGGGAAGGTACCGGCTGGATCTTAGGAAAATCTTTTTTACAGTAAGTTGTGAAACAGTGGAATCAGCTGCTTAGGGAGGTGGTGAGCTCCCCCTCACTGGCAGTCTTTAAGCAGCAGCTGGATAAACACTTGTCAGGGATGCTCTAGGCTGATCCTGCATTGAGCAGGGGGTTGGACTAGATGGTCTTCCAACTCTGTGATTCTATGATTTATTACAATCTACAATCAGCTAATAAAGAACCAACCATACTCAAGGTGAATCATTGGCTGAGATGGTGGTGCCGGCAGGAGCGCTTTGGGCTCTGGGACCACGGGATAAGTTTTCTTAGGGAAGGCCTTCTAGCACATGATGGGCTTCACCTCTCAAGGTCAGGGAAGAAAACGTTCTAAAAGAACCTGGAGAGCTTAATCATGATATCTTTAAACTGAAGCCGCAAGGGGAAGGGGACGATCAACATGGGGAGTTCCATGAAGAAGAGAAAACAGCGGGGGCCCACTGTGGACTTTGAGGTCTTTTGGACACTTTTATATTGAAAGGATATAGAGGAGTCTCCTGTTGGATTCTTTTTCTACTATTGAATTGTCATACCTTCTCTTGTTAAATGTTTGCATTGCAACTTGTGCTTTTGAATTGTGACCACCAAGTCTACTTTATCATTTCATTCACTATAATTATGTTGCAATAGACTGATGTCTACTGGTAACTTGTGAAATTTGTGGATTTTTTTATGGTCTACCCTTGCGGTTTGTATTTCTGTATATCACATACGCTTGAGGTCCCTATTGTTTGGTCCATTCTAAGCAGGACATTAGGTACACAATGAAGTACTCTAAGGATCTAAGAAACTTGGATTGAGTAGCTTCTAGTTTTCAGAAGTCTCTGTACAGAAACTGCAAACCATAAGGCGGGGCATCACCTTGCCCTGGAAGACTTTTATGGTGTATGGTATGTGAGAACCCCTTACCCCCTTTCATAAAAAAGAATAGTTCACAGTGAGCGGGGCAGCAGCGCATGTGCCTGAATCCCAAGGGTCTTTTTGTGAGCGGAGCATGCGGTTGGTGACAGCCACTCTCTCTCCCTCCTGCAAGATTTAGAGGGCCCTCCAGCTGATCGGCTGGCCATGTGCTCCCCGTCAGTCAGCTGAAGCCCCTTAAATCTCGCAGGAGGGGAGAGAGAGGGATGGCCCTGGGTGGTCGCTCTTGGGGGGGGGCTTGGGGCTTTCTCACCCACCCCCAGAATGCCCCTCAAATCCCCCTGCCGGAGTGATAAGGGGACCTGGCAACCCTACAGTGTCTGCCACCGCAGGAGGGCCTGGAACAGCTCCCAGCATCCATAGCAACAGGACCCCAAACAATTCCTGGTGTCCATCACAACAAGGCATGGAGCTGCTCTCAGCATCTGCTGCCACTGTGGCAGGGCCCAGAGTAGCTCCCAGGCTCCACCACACAGGCAAGAAGGAAAGGGTTCTCTGCTCTTGTGCAGATAATGCTACTTTACTTTTGGGGGGATTTAAATGCCCTTGTGTGTGTTTTAAATCAGATTTTTCTGCAAATGTCGGGAGTGCCCCAAGTTTGCTGAAAGATCTGTCGAGCCTCCATGTGGCCCCGATCCATGGATTTAACTATCTGGGGCCACAGGTGGCTATTTGGATAGCCATTGGGCTGAAACCAGACTCTCTTCCATTAAGTGAAGAATCTTCATTTAGGAGTCTTGTTTCCTTTCCTTGCATAGAAAGAAGACTCTTCACTGAAGGGAATCTTGGATCTGGCCTAGTCACTGGGATCGAGACACTATGCAAATAGAAAGCATTGCTGCTCGTACAAATTGGGGTGATTCCCCCCCCAACCACCTGCTTCAGGTGAAACTCCAGTTTGTGAGGGTCTTCCAGCTCTGTGGAGTAACTTGGTATGTCTCTCTCTCTCTCAGAGAGCCAGTTTGGTGTAGTGGTGTGCGGACTCTAATCTGGGAGAACTGGGTTTGATTCCCCACTCCTCCACTTGCACCTGCTGATGTGACCTTGGGTCAGTCACAAGCTCTGGCACAGCTGTCCTTGAAAAAGAGCAGTTTGTAT